>NC_140824.1:4872500-4930000 GCF_050613455.1 Vespa mandarinia | reverse complement strand
TATACATGTGTATATATATATATATATATATTCTCCGTCCTAATTAATCCATCAAAGGGCTTAACGTTCCGCGAATCGAAGGGATATCGTATGTGTATTTATAATTGATTTTCGAGACTTTGGGCTCGAGTCAGCTCTATAAAAAAATAAGCGGACAGTGTTTATCGCGTAGGATCTTTTGTACGTCACGTGTGACGTGTGCCATACATTTCCATCAGACGATTTATACTTCGCAGTACGAACATGAATTCTCTAATGGAAGAGACGAAAGAGTAAATGCCTATGCGTAACGTCGACAAAACTTCGAATCGAGGCCATCCAAGCAAAACCAAAACAATATTGCCCTAAGTTTATATACCTTCGTACTGTATAGATATACATTTATATCTTTACCACGTTTACATGCCTACACACTGTTTCCACTCTCGCAGGCAGCTAAATGTGCTAGCAGATAAACAAATGTAACTCGTTAACATTGAATGCACCCCTCTCTCTCTCTCTCTCTCTCTCGATCCCACATCGTCCGAATCTAAAGTTGGAACATTCGTAGAGTCCCGAGTCTACGAGCTTTTCGATTGGCTGTCGACGATTCTTGTCGTCGGTTACTGCAATAGCCCGTTGCATTTTATCGGTACTAATTTTTGCATTATACCGATTAGATTTATATTTTCTCATAAACTTTAGATAATAGACTTAATTTACGAGTTATCGTTCGATCCAGATTCGACGCACTATGCAACATAAATACGATATTATTTCAAATTTCCGCAGACCGAGTTTATGTTGGCTAAAACGCTAAATGTTTACGAGCATCGTTCACGATTGCAATACAAAAAACGTAATTGACAGAATTGTATGATTATTGTACCTTTCGTATGACGAAATACTTGAAATTATATCTCGACAAGAATGTCATATACTCGTAATAAAAACAATGAGGATCGAACGCGTAAAATTTTGTTCTGATGAACGAGATAGCAATAGTAACGTGTAATATAATCTCGACGTAAGATCTAATTTCAATGATCGAGTTTCAATCGAAAAGATCTTCTAACGTTAGTCTAATCTAATCATCATTTTGAGACCTGGATTCGGCTATCAAACGTAGTAAACCCCCACGTACGCAACTGACGCTGAACTGACGCGTGCGCATTTCGTTCAACTCGTCGTAAACATCGAAGAGAGGGAGATGAGAGGCGAGTGCGCACGCGCGCCGTATTAGACACCGACGAGGGGAGAGGCTCGTCTCATTTCCCTTTCGATCGCAGCCGTGTCAACACGTTGGAGCCGATTGTCCGACATATTCTTTTGATCTTCATTATTTATAACTGTCGTTAATTATTTAATATATACTTACACGTTTGATATTATCGATCCGAAAAAAGTATATAAAGGATATTAGTAATGCATAAATAATCATAATGACTTTCTCATTATTAATGAAGAAAGATTAGAAGATGCGATTATTTAAAATTGAAACCTTTTATAATATGTATTATTGATATCTGTACATATACCCTTTGTCTTGTATAAGTTTACTGACGTAGACTGGCCTAGATGTCGCACGCCATTTATACGTATATAACTACTCAACGATGGGGCGAGGTCGTACACTTCGAGAGAACGTGGATATTACCGAGATACATGTCGGCTGATGTTCTTATACTGATATGCACCGAGCATGTTCATGTTCTTCAACCAAAGTAAATCGATACTATCGATCCCTCGCATATGCTGTATGAAATGTGTTTCGTGAAAATGCATGCTCAATGAATTAAACCTTTCTCGGAAGACACTTATTCCAATGCAATCGACAGTATCCCTTGAACGTCTTTACTTCGAGGTTACACGAAAATAAATTTTGGAAAGTTCATTATCTTCATATTCTCAACGGCATCTAATAGTTTCTCATCTATCGGTTATCGATCAATAGTCTTTAATACTTTAGATATCTTCATTTTTAACGTTTCGTTAAAACGATAAGGCCAACCCTCCGCAATACTCGATTTTCAATATTCCACTGTTTCAAATAGGAGAGACCCTTGCAGTAGCGACAAAGTGGCTACCGATTTTTTTTTTACTAAGCGAACTTTCAGTTCATTGATATCGGATTTTGACGCGATCTTTCGCCCGATATTTCATGTAAACGTACTGCATGTAAACGTCAAAGCTCTCTCTCTCTTTTTCCCTCGTTTCTCATCCTCTACACCTACGTCATAAGTCAACGGGAATAAAAAAAGCGTGCTAGGAGAACATCGATCTTTTTTGACTATAAAAAAAAAGTCTTAGAAAGGAGAGATTTTAAATAAATGTTATTCGGTAAACAACTTGTTCGTAATTTTATTGTGTTAACTGTGTAATTCGATAATTGTTAGAAGAGGGGTATAAAAAGAAAGAGGGAGAAAGTAACAGATGGCGAAGACGAAGCGCAGGCTATCGAATTCACACGTAATGCGGTATTCTTTTCTCAAGTTCAACGCGGTTAACTCGCATTGCGAGCACGAATACGAAGACGGAGAGAGAAGTACCTGGGGCTCGATGTTGCTTTGGCATGATGTGACGTCAACTGAGACGGGTACGATACACGAACTAGGCCAATGCGACTGACGGCAAGTCGTAGAAATTTGGTACAACCTCCTGAGCGCATTTCAAATCACAACAGTTTGCCTGGGGGAGATTTAATTAGCGATAGGATTAATTTTATAATTACTAACAGGTATCTCAATGTTCCCGATAATGGAGGATAATGTCTCAACAAAATTTCGTATCTCGATTATTATCGAATTAATTAAAATTGAATTAATTTAATGAACATGTAGGTATTTTCGAGATGTAGGTATGCAGGTATATACGAAATTCAATTATGTCGAAAAGAACAATTTCTTAGAGTGTTTCGATCGATCAACACGTATGCAAATGCCAAATATAAAAATAGACGGTAACGTTGGGAGCTTAAAACAGGTTCATTAGAGTTAATGACTCCACGTTTCACACCGGCTAGTTGAGAAGTCTATTGTTATGTCTGCATATCGTCCATTAATAATATCAAGTCAGTGCCAGATACTTGCTTCGAGGGAATTAGCAAACGTTTAAATTCGTCTATCTTTCACAACCATCTTTCTCTCTCTCTCTCTCTCTCTCTCTCTCTCTCACTCTCTGTCTCGACTTCGATAACCTAAAAGTTCGACGTAATCCACTGTTATCTCCATTAACTCGAGTGAAATTTTCACTCCCTTTTTGTGGGCGACTCGTCGCGTTTTCCTCGACCCACTTTCCGATTGAGAGGGAAACAGAAAGGAGAAAAATAAAAAAAGTAGCCGACGAAGGACGTTCCGGTTTTTGAAATGACTATTTTTTACAAAGATACAAAAGTGAGAAAATTTGTAATCGTTGATGGCGCATACACACGCACAAACAAAATGTACGAAGTTATATATCTATAAGCAATATATCTGTGCATCTCACGACAAGTTATTTATACGATTCGGTTAATACCGAGATCCAATAGTTTTCTATAGAATGAATATTATAAAAATTTGTGTAGACGCGAGTAATAAAGCAAAATAAGAAATGTGACACGCGAAATGTTGTCTGAAAGTCAAGATAATTCTCTTGAGGGAACCAAAAAAAAATATATATATATAAACAAAGAAAAAGGAGAAGTATGAGAAACGCGTTAGACGCATATCGCGTAATTTGACGTCGCACGAGCTCACCGTGATAGGTCGTCGTTCGTAGGACGTTTAATTAAAATTCTTTGGGTTCGCAGCCCCCGGCGAAGACACGAGAACAACGACGAAGCTATCAGCTTTCCCCATTCCCACCTTCTCCTCTTCGTTCTCCTCTTCCCTTCTACGAGAAGGAAAGGCTGTCACATTGCCGGGACACGAGTGAACCATGTTCCAGGAAAGCTCGTGGCATCTCGAGGATTCCGATTATGAGCTAACGGACAGAGTGACTTGGTGCGATTTCGCGAGATAGACCTTAGCTTCTTCTTTAACGGATACCTTTATATATATACGTATATGTAGCTGTGAACCGGCATACGCCTACGACCGAAGATATCTACAGAAGTACTGTGAGATCCTGTCTGCAGGGATACGCGGTCCATATCCGGCCCGCCATCTTGGCGGCATGGTCCTTTGGGCCAGTATACTATTCCTGCAGGGAGCTGGCCTCGCAGGTGAGTCTTTTCAACATTTTTCTGTACTCGTTTATTTATTAATTATATTTACTTACTTATCTATGAAAGAGAAAAAAAAAGTATATGTACGAGTAAAAACAGGTATCAGTTTCAGTAAAAAAAATATGCGATCAATGTTCATGAATCTAGCGTTAATGTGGCTCATAATAGTAATAATGACGAGAAGAAAGGCAAAAGAAAAAGAAAAGATATGTAATTTACTCGTTATTATTCCTATTTCAAATTACATTTCCTATTTCAAATTACATTTCCTATTTCAAATTACATTTTCTATTTTTCAATTACATTTCTCAATTACAGTCGCGTATGCAAGATCGTTTAGGATCGAAAGAAATGATAGATCGCTCCACGTCGTACTTCTCGCGTATTGCGATATGTCGCATATGTCGAGAAAGGATGATTTAATTTACATCGTATAAATTTATGGGCTGACCTGGTTGATGGGTTTTTGCACGGCTACATAGAAGATAAATATCGAGAGAAATCAAAGAAGAGAAAGGAAGAGAGAGAGAGAAAGAGAGAGAATAGGTTTACAGCGGTCTATTCATCAATCTCTGTATACACCGTTCATTTAACTTCCCTAGAACTTGACTTACAAAGCGATTTTCCCTATCCTAGAGTATCGAAGCGTTTCGACATCCTCGAGAAATACATTGCACGCTATCGAAATAGATTAGAAGAACGATACGATTTTCCATCGACTTATATATTTCTCATTTTTACGAGGTCATCGCGACATTTCGTTATTCCTCCCACGAACCTACAAGTTGGTCCAATTAAATGATATCAAATCGATAAGACGATTTTCTTTTTTTCTTTTTATTTTTTTTTCTTTTTTTTTTTTTAATAGAAAAAAGAAAGAAAAGAAAAAACAAAGAGAAAAAATTCTATCTTGATCTATCCAAGAAAGATAAGATCAAGTAATGAACCTATTAAGTATTTTCTTATCGACCCTACTCTTTTATACTATATTTATTCTGATAATAATAATTAAACCGAGGAAAATCGGAGGGAAGGTCATCCAAGGATTATCTACGTCATCTAAGAAACTTAAATTCAATTGTATATTATACGTGTAACAATTTATTGTATTTCGACAGCTATACCGATGATAAGATAACGCATTGGGGACGTGTGAAAATTATAATTGTAATTAAATATATATATATATATATATATATATATATATATATAAATAAGAAAGGATTCAACCATATGTTCCAAAATATATTCGAATCATTTTTCATCGAAGTGACTCTAATCACGTTAGAGCTCTTTGTATTTTTGTAATATACGAATTGGATACGATCGATAAAAAGAAAATTCGAACGAGGTAGTACGGTCAAATAGAAGGACAGATCGAAAAGAAATAGATAGACATGCACCGACACAAAGACACACAAAGACATACACATACATACAGACAAATAGATTGTCCTGGACACGGTAGTTGGAGACGATTGATTCCTAAGGTTGTAGAATTGTTAACGACTATCGTCAACCAACCAGACGACTCGATCGAAATATCGTATAAGAGAGAGAGAGAGAGAGAGAGAGAGAGAGAGAGAGAGAGAGAGAAAGAGAGAGAAAGATGGTGCTTGTTAATTCTGGCCCTTATTTATTATCCAATTGTATCTATGCGTTTACGTTTGTCTCTACGAACTGCATTTAGTTCATTACTCGATATATGTACTTTAATTTGTTCATGATTACTTTCAAAAGCAATAGTCTTTGATATGATAAATTTTGCTAAGATAAATCTGATCAAAAAAAAAAAATAAATAAATAAATAAATCTGTTTAATTTTATTGCGAGCGACGAGAGAGAATAAAAGAATGAATTTTTTTCGTTTTAATGATATCTATTTCACTAAGATGAACAAAAACAAATGATTTTCTTTAGGGTCCTAAAGACAAGTGTTATAATTATAGGATAATGAAACCTGCTCTCGTTAACACTGTGTGAAGAGCTCTTCGAAAAGTTAACTTTGCAAACATCTCTCTCTCTCTTTCTCTCCCTCTCCCTCTTTCCCTCTCCCTCTCTCTCCCTCTCTCTCTCTCTCCCTCTTTCTCTTTCTGTAAAGCAGTTCCTTTTTTTTTGAATTCTTTTTTTATTTCTTTTTTAAGCAACCGACGAGTTACGGAAAACGTGTTTCTCCAACCTTTTTGTAGGATTGTGGTTCGACGAAGAAAAAACAAAAACGTTGAGAGTATTTGTACAGATGGAATTAGAAAAACGGTTCGGTAGTGTTTTACAAACGTAAATGCTGGTAGGTCGATCGGGTATCAGGTAGAAAGAAATGGAACTATTGCATCCTTCTATCGCGATATCTCGTAAAACGTTTTATCTATTGCGTATATTGGATTTCCTTGCAAACAGGAAAAAAAAAATTCTTTTATTTATTTATATCTTGTTTTTTTTAATCTTCTTGTTGACACATCGATCGTTTGAACAAAAAAAGAATGTCATTAATAGTTTCCCATTGTTTTTGTTGCTGACAAATTTGATGCGTTTAAATTATATATATGTATATAATATAAATTATGATTTTATAAATAACAAATTTTTATCATAATTTTATATATATAACAAAAATTTATGTATATATATATATATATATAATTTATATACACACACACATACGCGCGGGCACACACACACATTGTACGTAAATATATACAATTGACAAGAATAATACTAAAAGCACACATGACGTTAACGCTTGTTACTTTTAGAACTTTGACGTTTAACGAATTCTAAGACGTCTAAAATGAGCTTGTTCATACTTCATAAAATTGAGCGACGTCTCGATTTATTTTTCCAGGCTCGATGACGAGCGGTATTCCGGGAGTTCCGGAAAATATAACGGTGATGTTCCTAAACCCGACGTCCGTCCGTGTTTCTTGGAGCACCAGCCAGGTCGAGCAAGTTGAAAAGTACGACGTTACGTATAAACCGACGGACGCCAGGTGCGTTCCCATTATTTCAATATTTACTTTTTCTTTGTTGTCCCTTCTTTTTTTTCCTTATAAACAATGAAGAACCATAAAAGTAGGTATAAATCTTTCGTTTGATACGATTAAATGCATTATTTAATTTTTTCATTTAAACAAACTTAAACAATGTCAAATGACTTTCGACCTCTTGATTCTTTTTTCTTTTTCAATTACAAAGATGAATTACGAAGATTTACGGAGAATACCATTTTTCTTTCCCTTCGTCGAGTAATCCTTCCCTATCTCTCTTTTTCATTCTATCTCAATCCTGTACCATAACGTTTCTCTCTTTCTCTCTCTCTCTCTCTCTTTCTCTCTCTCTCTCTCTCTCTCTCTCTCTCTCTCTATCTCTCTATCTCTATCTCTATCTTTACGGAGCAATCGTTTGAAACTCCTCCCTTAGTTTTTTCCTTTTTATCACCGTTCTATCAACCAGCTAAGCTTCTAATCCCCTTTTTTCGCTTCCCTCCACGAATTTATGAAATTTTATTTCTCATTAATCTTCCGGTAACGAACCGTGTAACACACTCGATTTACACATTCGTATATCAGTATTACACTATTATTTGGTTTAATCATAATTGAGAACTTTGTTTACAGCAATATCGCAGTTCTCCTATTTCTCGAAGTATAATATGTATTTTTCAATTTTGTTTGGAGAAGTGATTTTTCTTTTTTTTTTCTTTCCAATATTTACATATTTCATCGAGAATACATAATTTATGAAATTCAGAGCTTTTTATCAACTCTACACAAAGTTGCAATTGAACGTAACTTATAGCGTAAAATATAGTACTGGGATCATCATAAAATTACGAATATAATTCATAATGTATCGATGCTTTTCAATTGTTTTTTGAAAATTATTTGAAATTTAAAATAACTGTTCAAAAAACAAAAATATATCGATAATAATTACGAATGATATATAATATTATACAATTTTCGAAAAGTTCACACACACACACACACACACACATACATACGACACATCACAACGAATTGTTTCACTAAAAGAAATATCTTATTTCAAATGAAATGAAACGAAATTCGATAATGGTCGTTTTTAAATGATATTGGAAAACGATTTCCCATTACTAAAGTGAATCAATTTTCTATATCATTCCTTATCATCGAATGCAAAATATCAAATTTGAATCACAACGGGAAGGCGTTAGTTACAGGGTGGTGGCGGTGGTCGCAGGAAATAGCGAAGCAGTTACGTTAAGTGGTTTAAGGGCCGACACGCAGTACCAACTAGTAGTCACTGCCGTGAGAGCAGGGAAAAAGTATAGAAGTCGACCAATCGTCTTCCGTACGCTCGGTGAGTCATTCGTCTCTTCTCATTTATTTAATTTTGTTTTTTTTTTCTTTTTTTTTTATTTTATTATTATTTTCTTTTTTTCTTTTTCATTTGTTTCCTCTAGATCTCCTTTGCCGTTTTTCGCAGCCATTATACGTGGAATATTTTCTCGGAATGTCAAGCGATCTTTACTACTTGTAATTCTCAGTACAATTCTTTTCTAATGAGATCGTACGAATGCCGAAACATCACGTTGCGCTAAAACAAAGATGAAAATTATCACGTGACAAATGATTGCACTTACATAAAAAGATTAACACGTCTGTTAAATAGCAAGATATTGAACTATTCTTTCGGTACTTCATCCATGTTATTAAAATGTCACTTGAGCTGCTTTACTTTGACAGTATTCTCTTTCCTTTTGGTCTGTTTAAATCCCTACCAAATACGATTACCAAAGGGTATTACACGAAGGAAATTAGAACGTTGTTGCTGTCTATCTGACTACGTCCTAATCAAATTTACTGTTAGCATTCATTGTTTCACCGATATTACGATATTTTTGCTCTTGAGAAAAAGAATATGTGCTATGCATTTTTTTGAATAATCGTTGCATTTCCATGTAAGTTTACGAGGATTAATTCTCTTGCTCATTATTAGTCAAACGCGTGATATTATGAACAAGTCGATAGGAATTGGTGATTACATGTTTACGATACGTATAGATATGATATTAGAATTACATATATATGCATGCATGTATTTGACAAATAAAATATCGGATCAATTTCTAAACCCTTTTTTCCTGTAACGCTCGAGTAATCATTGGAAATATTATCGTTTAGTTTTTATTCTTTAATTAATCTAAACGCGATCGAAGATTTAATCAAGGAGAGGATTTTTACTCGATTTATCGACAGGACGCTTGATTGGACGGCCTTAATAGAACGTCCTCGCGGTACATAATACGTTGCACATCAATTCCTCGGAGGGATGAAGAGAGTGCTGTTTCGTAACCAATATTAAAAGCATCTACCTATATATATATATATCTGTATACACACACACACACACACACACACATATGTATCGCCAGAGGGAATCGATAATTCAACTGTCCCGCAGAGTACCCAAAATGGTCATATTCCAAAATATGGAATCTCTCACGTACTTCCTTTCGTTTTCATTTTTTACCGTCAATTATCTCCACAAAATAGACCGCAGATTTCTATTGGCTAAATTTAATGGTACCATACAATTTATAATATATTATTTATTTATATAATATAATATATAATTTATATATATATATATATATATATATATATATATATATATATATAGATATAGAATTTGGAAATGCTTTTTATTTGTACATAAAATCATATATGACAATTATCAGATAGATATAATTTGAAGAATCAATAACATTCATATGTTATGACAGTCAAGCAAATTTTCAATTCTCAATGTTGTTACTTACTCCTTCAATAATTTTACATAGCACGTATAGATACAAAAGAACAAGGTTATCCAAGCAAGTAAATCACACAAACACCAATAATTCGTGTAACAAGTTGTTCGCATACATGGAGATTATATATCCATACGTATGTACCTACATGATACTTCAGAGGAACATATGTTCCCTCGGTAACACGTGTTGATTTTATTTTATAAAAAATAGACAATGCATGCAAGTCTGGCATTGAGTGTTTCGTGTATATATATGCAGAGTGTTCCATTTCAAACATCAAACACACTTTAATATTATTTCATCGAGTGGTATCTATAAAAAAAATGCTCACGTTTACCATTAAGCGTTCCATATATTCTGAGTTTAAAAACTTGGACATACATATATATGTATGTATGTATGTATATGTATGTATACATATATATATATATATATATATATATATATATGCGTGTGCATATGCGCAATATTCAAACGCGAAACATAAATTCGGAAGGAACGGAATATATAACTGAATATATGACTAAACTAGGAAAGGTTACGCATGTTTAATGAGGAAAGATAATCTACTTCGATTGTCACATGACCACGTGGAAACAATTAGTAACGATTAGTCGTTTCCGTGATGGTTGGTAAAGGGTAATCAACATTGATCATATACATATATCTATAGCTATCTAATACGCCAGCTCTCATATGTTAGCCTCTTTACTAATAGCATATTGAAAATATGCCCTTGCTTATAATAAGCTTATCCGCTTTCAAAAGACTTTTCTAGTATCGAAGTCATAAAATTGATTCGACATGTATCTTTTTTCTTTTTTATTCAAAAGAATTCCCTCTTATATATACATGGGATATCGCAATTATAATCAATGCATGAGACTATCGCGTAAAATATATTCATACATTCAAATGTGGATTGATTCTAATAGAACACCCTATATATATATACACACACGTGTATTTATTTCTTTTTTTAGAACCTCCGCGGTCCTTTCCCCAGCAGGATGCAGCAGTAACAAATGGACCACTTCCTCCGTCTCCGCCGTCTTCTCAGCAGCCGCAACCTTACATACAAGTATGAAACGGGGCTAGGGCTGGGGTTGGGTCGAAGCTGATTTGGGGGATGGGGATGGGGGTTAGGGAGAACTAATAAAGACAGAAAGAAAACGAACGATCTTTTAAAGGTATCTTTTTTCGTTATCCGAGGTTACTCGAGTAAAAAAGCTTTCTTATTCCAGATACGAGGCGTCGAAGTTGGTATAGTTATACTGGTGCTGATAGTCTGGGCCGGTGCTATAGCTCTCTTCTTTAATCGTTGGGGTAAAATTCGCATGTTGTTGCCGTATCAACCGGATTACAAGGAACAATTGAAAGTTCCTGGTACCGGCGTTTGTACGGCGACCAATACGGCGTATCCTCAACATTCGACTCAGCACACGTGTTCCCAGGTAACGCATGATTGAATTTTATATTTACATTTATTATATCTATTGATCCTTATATTTTTTTTTTATATATATATAGTTTCCTCTTTCTATAATTTTCATTGATATTCGTGTCTAATGATTATCAAAGTTGCCCGACTATGTTTCATCGTTCATGAAAATTCTCATCCTAAATGCGATGAATGTTTGATTATGTTTGAACTAATGTTGGTTTATTCTAAGAACATTCAATTTCGTTAAGAATAATTTTTTATCCTTCATTTTTTGTTTTCGAAATAACTATAGCTAACGATTAGATATTAAGATATTATTTCATTTAAATAAAAAAATAATCAGAAAGAATTTTAAACACATGTACGCCAAACTATATTTACATAATAATCGGCTCATTTATTCATCTATCGATAGGTCGAATAAGTCGACGAATCGGATATTTATTGGTCCTTCCTCATATTCACACGTTACTCTATTCGATCAATCGAAATTTCATCAATAATTAAAATCGTCTTAAAAAAACTAGCAAATTACAATACAATATAATTTCCGATAAATTTGACTATAATTACCAAGTATAAAATATATTTTTTTTCGATATATATAAATATATATACACACATATATATTATACCTTTGCGATGAAATAATAACAAACGAGTAATAGAGCTTTAATCTCTAATCGATAAATTATTATTTTGTATGGACGTTTAGTCTCTTTTTCTCACATAATGCCATAGTATTACGCATGCAATTAAATGATGTAAAAGTTCCCGAAGAATAGGAAGCTCGTCGGATTAGCGTGAAATAATACCATCGTGAAAATGTTACCGTCCACGTTTTACGTGTTTTCTCTCGTGGTAATTGTAATGGACGTTCTATAGAATTTGTTTTTCTCTCTTTTTTTTTCCTTTTTTTTTCTTTTTTCTTCTTTTTCTTTCTTTTTTAATCCAAATGCATTTTCATTGAAATCCGTTAGGAAATTGCGTGAAAAACGAAAGTCTCGTTATCGTATTCGATATATTTGTTTTTATCGAAGATAGAAAAAAAAATGTTTGTTAAAATTATCAGTTCTTGGTAGAAATATGTTTGATATCATTATACGTATAGGGTTTTATCGATATATTAAATTAAATAGATTTGATACAATAGTTATCTTTCAACGAAATTTCATGATACTCTGGCTAAATACCTACGTAATCAATGATAACCCGGTTTCTTATTCTGATAGGGAATATAATGAATTATTCAGCGACCTCAATTGCACAATACCCAGAAGCGTATAAAACTTTGAAGGGACTGTCAACTCGGTCGAGAAGAATAAAAATAGATGACGAATAGATCGTTGACACACAAAGTATTAAATAATAACGATATCGTACCAATCATCGTAGATTTCCAAAAAATTTCTTTCTTCATCTTTCGATTATTATTCACATATAGTTTCTCAATAAAATTCAAATACATGGATTAGGAACGATAATGATTTTTTTTTCGAAACTCTCTAACTAATTTTTCGGTATTATTCATAAGTCCAATAAAGAAAAAACCCATAATAAGAAAAGATGAAAGGAAAGAGAAGTTATTTAGATTCAAGTCATTATATCTCTATCAATTTCTTGCTGTTCATCTTGACTGAATTACGGATTATATTTCTTTTCCCCTCCTCTCTCTCTCTCTTCCTCCCTCTCTCTCCCTCTCCCTCTCTCTCCCTCTCCCTCTCTCTCCCTCTCTCTCTCTCTCCCTCTCCCTCTCCCCCCCCCCTCTCTCTCTCTCTCTCTCTCTCTCTCTCTTATCTTTATTATCTTTCACCGATCATTACGAATGAGAATTGCTTGAGGCAGTCAATAACGATTTATTCGTTAATTACTGAAAATAACGTTGAAGCAGCTTTTGCATGTGCTTCCAAATTAGTATTAGAGAGTTAAAAGGACTTTATATTATAAAAGACGTATACTAAACGAAGATACTCTCTTTTGCGTGCCCGAAAGCGATGCACGCTTTACCTCCCTGATTATATTCCCATAAATTTGCATATCCTTCTCTCTTTCTCATTTTCTCTCTTTCTCTCCCTTTTTCTCTCTCTCTCTTTCTCATTTTCTCTCTTTCTCTCCCTTTTTCTCTCTCTCTCTTTCTCTCTCTCTCTCTCTCTCTCTCTCTCTCTCTCTCTTTCTTCCTTCCTCATGCATATTCCGGTTTAGTAAAAAACTTATAGAGAAGATAGAAGGAGTGAGTGGCGGGGTAATTATTTTAATCCTAATGCGTTTGAACTTAAGGCTAAGGATGCGTCGTTTCCATTTTTTTTTCTTTCTTTTTTTACTTATAACCATTATCGCATAATATAACGTATCAAACTTCTAAACTAATGTAATACCAATGCATATTTCGAACTAATGCATATACATGTATAATATATTAATTAAGTTTTCCAAATGTTTGTTCGCATTTTGCAATTGTTTAACTTTTTATTTTGAACGGACAAACAAATTTTTTAATCGACAAGTATATGTGATAATCAAATGCGTCATTTTTTATAATTACCTGACGACAATATGACAACTTTTTTAAAAATGTCATCCTTTTTTTTTATAATAAGAAAAAAATTACTTATTACTTTGTACTTTAAAACACATCGTATTTACATTAATTTATATTACATTATACAGCTATACACTAATTTCTCTATTTTTATTCCAAATTAGAAAACAAAAAAATAATATTTTGTCCGTTCTAAAAAAAGTTACTCAATTTTGAAAAAGTCGTCAAATATTAATCCAATTCACCTATAATCTTTAATTCGTTATATTGCAATACATATCAATCACTATTTTTCTATTTATTTCTGAAACTTGTCTTAACTCGAAAAAGAAATAGACAAAGAAAATAATAAAATAAAGAATAAATAAATAAATAAACAAACAAATAAAAGAACGAACAAATAATTGCCAGCTAAATTAATAAGGCAACGATTAATAATAGAATCTAATCTCTGTCTGTTTCCTCTCGTCGAACTCGAACTTCTTCTTTTGGATACGGTATCTCGATATCATCGACCGTTCTTCGACGTTTCGCACGCCACGCAACGTACAATTTTCAACGGACAATTTTTCTTCGAAACATACGTACTTACGACGACGACGACGACGACGACGACAAATATTCTTTATTATAACAACTTGTTAACGAAATGGCCGACTAACATAAACGCAAACACTAATACACATACATGATCACAAATGTACACGCGTACAATAAAACGCAACGCAACGCAACGCAACGCAACGCAACGCAACGCAACGCAACGCAACGCAACGCAACGCAACGTAAACGATACGAAAACGATCAAGATAATGACGACGTTGTCGGACATGATGATGCAGTGCGGGGGTGGAAGCTGCTGCGTCTTGGAACAGTGCTTTCAGTATCCTAGAAGAACAAGAGAACCTCGGGACTGTGGATGCCAATTTGCTCTTCTCCATAGAGCGGATATCTCTGCCTGACCATCGGTACTTGTACAAAAAAAGAAAAAGAAAAAGAAAAGAGAAAACAAACAAACAAAGAACAGATCTTTCATTATCTTGTTTTCGTTTTCTCTCTCTCTCTCTCTCTCTCTCTCTCTCTCTCTCTCTCTCTCGCTCTCTCTATCTCTCTTTTCCTATTGTTTTATTATTAGGACCCAATTGCAAACAAGCACAGAATATTTTGCTTCTTTTTTTCTGTTTTTTTTTCTTTTCTTTTAATCTCTATTTCTATTTCTATTTATCTATGTTCGTCGTTTGTCTCTTCTCGTCTTTCATATATTTTTTTGTAGTTTATTCATAATCGTGTTTTGCGATATATTCTCCTTTAAAATATTTCCAATTTTCCTTTCGACCCTATTTTCTTTCCTTGTTTCTCATCATTCTCTTTTTCCTTTTCTGTTTCTCTCTCTCTCTCTCTCCCCTCTCTCTCTCCCCCTCTCTCTCTCTATCTCTATCTCTTTCTTTATTTTTCTTTTTCTTTTTACTTTTCAGCAAATCCCCCGATTGCTTCTACTTTGTCACGAAAAGATAAAAGTGCCTACTAATTGTGTGCGTCCTTTGCCTCTTGCCGTTTTTCTCTTTCTTTTTCCTCTCTCTCTTTCTCTTTCTCTCTTTCTCTCTCTCTCTCTCTATCTCTCTTTCTCTCTCTCTTTCTCTCTCTCAAACTCTCTTTCTACTTGCCAATTAATAATCGGTACAACGACGGGGATAAGGGAAAAAAGCAAAAGGGAAAAAAAAAGAAAGAAGATAAATGTAGGATAGAAAAGAAGACATGGAAATTGGTGAAAAATTCGCGAGAGTTTAGCTAGCTAGAAATTTTTCTTTGACGTTACGTATTTCGTTCCATTTAATTAACTATTGTTGGCGTTGCGTAAAAGGAGGATCGATATTCCATTTAATCCTTTATAAAGCAACGTCATTTTCAATTTGCGCACACATATACATTTGTATCTTTCTATTTTCTAATTTTTTTTTTTTTTTTTTTTTTTTTTTTTTTTTTTTTTTATTTCATCCTTTCTCCATACTAATTTATTTTTATGCGACTTTCCTTTGTAATCAAAGAGTTTGTTTGTTCATGACAATATGCATTTCCTATTTCCCAAAGTATATAGTACATATTATTTAAATATTCTTCTTTCTTTTTTTCTCCTTTTTTTCTTTAATGATTAATAAAAGTTTCTACGTAACTGACATTACGGTATTTCAGCGTATTAAATCGAAATTAAATCGAGCGCTGATAATGCACTTGAAAGATAATTAATTGTTACGTTTATATATTTATAATTATTTAAGTTTTTCATTCATTTATTTATTTATTTAATTAAATATTCGCTTTCTTTCTAAAAAGTCGAAACGCGGAAGGAATCGACTTGAATTAAACTAGACTCGAAGAGTTCACATATTTTATTCTCTTCGAGTTCGTTATCGAAGATAATCTCTTCTAACTTTTGATTTTCATATTTCTTGGAGAATGGCAAGCACAAGTAGACTGTCAGGATATCACAACCAGCACTTATCTCGTTATCAAAATCACGAAGCTCATTCGCGGAAGACATTTTACTTCGTTAAAGGACTTTTGGTAAATGCATGCCCGTGAAATATCTACCTTTAAATTACGATGGAACGAAGCCAAAACGGAATTATTTGAAAGTATTCGTCGAAGGTACACGTTCGAATAAATTTACATGATAAATAGAAGAAAATAACAGTGACCGCGCGCTCGTTTTCAGAACGTTCGATATAATTATATGTTTAGATATTATATATCGTTCATGCCATATAAAAAGAAAAGAGAAAATAGAAAACAAGAAAAAAAAGAAAAAATATGACAATTCTTTGCCCGCCTGAATTCGCTTCGGCCGATAACACCATCTTCAGTGACGTCACGCTAAATTTCATCAATGAAATTCGTGCACGCTACATTTAAATAATCGCACAACAAGAAGTATATGTACTTATATACTTAGAAACGTCCGAGTATTTCAATGTACATTTGATGACGTCACGCTTCAAAGCACACACATACACACAGAGAGCGACAGACACACACTCTCTCTCATACTATATGTGTACACTGAACGCACAAATTTTTATGTTGCGTCGTTCGATTTTCCTTCGTATTTCTACATATAAACGAACCAAACGTATACGTGTATATGTGTACTGGACGGGAGGGGGAGAAGGGGAGAGGTTTGTTAATAAACAAGCAAACAAGCAAACAAGCAAATAAACAAACAAATAAGGAAACAAGCAAACATGGAAACGTTTTGTTCGTTATATTCAATCAATACGTATGATGATCCCGTTTGAGCTATTTCTAATCCAATTGATGAAATTGCAGCATCAGCACTGGTCGAGTCATCACGTGGACTCTTTGGACAGTGGCAGTGGTTTAGGTTGGCCAAGACCGACAAGGCCACGTGTCAATAGTGCCATCGATGTCGCTGGCTTCCTTTCACAGGTTAGTAATCACATAAAAACAATTGATCTAACGATTTTCGACTGGATCTCGATTACTTGAGAATTAATCCTTTCAGAGCTAACACTTTATACCACGTGAACTTTTTATTACTTTTATTACATATACTATAGTACTAATATGTTCTAATATCTTCTTTAAATGTATGAAAATAATGTGTAAATATATATATTTCTATATCTATATATATAGATAGTTAGATAGATAGATAGATAGATATATACATGTAAGTAAAAGTTTTCAATTCACTCTACTTTTCGTATGGATCAATCCTCTTCTATAAGATAATTTCTATGTAACGTACTTTCATTCGAGATTTCGCATATGTAGGTACATAGATGCATGTAAGTACAACATATTACCTGATAACTCTACTAAATGTTTATGTAATTTATACTCTTAGAAATTTAGGGCAATATCGCTTATCGATCGGTGGTTTAGAGGTATTAAAAATTCGACGTCAATCTCGAATAATTGCAACTCGTATTTATTATTAAACCAATTATTCAAAACAAACTTTTTTTTTCCTTTCAATTTGCGAACGTGATTTTCATTTCTTCGTACTTCATACTATAGAGATCGATAAATATACATATACGTATAATATATCATACGAATAATATGTATATACTTGTAAATATTTCAATGTCTTGGTTTATTTTCTACTTTTTTTTTCTTGTTCTTTATTTTTATTATTATCATTATAAGAGATTAGAATCGTTCTCATCGATAACGCAAATGGATTCGATGAAATCGTGTCGTGAAATTTCGAAAAGCGTTACCGCAAAGTGTTTGCAAAGTGACGACTGTGTTTTCTAGTGCGACATTTATTTAAATAAATGATAGATACGAAGGAGACCGCCGCGTAAAAGGAATACCTCAAAGTCGAACGTCAAAGTTCAAGGTAGTCGCTATTGAGGTAAAGTTCGTCGCGTATAATCGATACTTTGTCGACTTACTTTGTAAAAGTAAAAAAAAAAAAAAAAAAAAAAAAAAAAAAAGTAAAGAATAGAAAAAAGAAAAAGAACAAAACTCGATTAGGCGAGATGAGCAAGCACCGACTCAAACGAAACGTTCTATTTCTCGATTTTTTTCTGTCGATGTTCGAAAAATCGATTTCTTTTTCTTAAAAAAAAATTACTTGTAATATGTACTAATTAGTGTGCTAATACTAGAATATAACTATTATATTTAGTTATATTAGGGATACTTACATCGGTATACTGATAAAAAATAAAATTGATCGATACTTTATAGAGGAGTATATAAACCTTTCGTGGAGGCAGTATTATAATTCTTTTTTTTTTCTTTTTTCTTTTAAAACTGCAAGGATTAAAATTCTTAAAGAAAATTTATGAAACATCTTTTGACGATGAAATGACCATTGATATTTTTGCTTCCTCTTTTTATTTTGATAAGGAATTCCTCCGACGACATGGGTCCACGTCAAAGTTATGTCGAAAGGTTCGCAGTGCGGATAATTTGCCATTGGCCTCAGCGAATCGCCAAACTCATCAACGAAGAAGTTCAAGAAGCGAAGGAAACGAAGGAGATCGAGAATCTTTTTTGAAACCTAGTCAAGAAGATCAAGAAAGATATGAAACTACGAGCCCAAAAAGACAAGGCAGTCCTGAAAGTGGTTCCAAAGATCTCACTGAGACATCTTTGCTGGACTCGAATTATCAGCAACCATCGTCGAGGTAAAACATTTTATATTCATTTTTATTATTTTATTTTCTATTTCAAATGTCGTTAACGATCGATGCAGAAATTCTTATAAACATTTCATTTAAAGCTCAATAAATGCTTTCTCATGCAATTGGTATTTATGTATATATATATATTTTCTTTTGTTGTTGTTGTTTTCTTTTTTCTGCATAAAAAATATCTTAAATATTGTACGATAAATTCTAATCGATTTCCGATAAATTCAATATTTTTTCTTTCCAATTTCCAAAGTTATTAACGATTCGTCTATAAGAGACGTGTGTGTGATATTTAGTTTAGATTTCAATCAACGCGTCTCGATGTTTTCTTTTTATATTAAAAAAAGAAAAATATTACGTGATATTATAATTCTAATCGAATACCAACAGATTCAATATTCTCACGAAAAGAGTTTGATAGAAAAATTATTCGTTGGTGAGAATTGGAAAATGAATTTCTTTATCATAATTTATCATTTGTATTTCCATTTTATTCAAAGTTAGCAATCGTATACGAACACTTTTGATGTCATATAGTGTAGATTTCCGTGGATGAGAAAAAAATGAAAAATAAAAATATGCTTTTAAGGGACTCGCCGGTACCACCGACGACGACGACATCGTTGGTAGCGAAACGATTCAGTGGTTGGCGCGTACCAGGAAGTCACGAATACGTCAAATGTCCTATTCAACAGCCGGTCTCAATGGACGAACGGTAATAAAGGAATTTTTCTAATGAAACGATAAACCAATAAGAAAACTAAAGGTATTCGTAAACCGAAAACTAACTTTAATTCGTTTCTTTTTAAAGTCGGATGTAGAGATTGAATTCCTATAAAAAAAAAAGACCTCAATTTGTAGTTTCCACCTTGCAAAAGTTCATATTGATCGAATTTTTGAAGAATAAAAAAGCAAAAAAGAAAGGAAAAAAAAAGAAATATAAATCGCAGATGTTATCGACGGTCATGCGAGCCAGAGAGCGGTCTTTTATCGAGGCATCATCATCATCGGCATCACCATCATCATCGTCTCGATGGCGAACACTATTCGAAGAGTTACGATTATACCAGACGTACTCCAGAATCTAGCATAGACGTGAAACACTTTGGACTGCCGATTTTGAGCGTGAGCGAGCCCAGCCCACCGGATGAGGATGGTCGAGTTGATGATTATTTGTAGGACTTGCTTGCCGAGGATTTCCTCAAGGAACTCCTCGTATGATACCACCATCTCTTTTTCTCTCTCTCTTTCTTTTTCTCTCTCTCTCTCTCTCTCTCTCTCTTTTTCTCTCTCTCTCTTTCTCTTTCTATATACCTTAAATGAGCAACATGTTATTACACGAGTAGCCACAAATATAATATCGTTTGAAATGATACACGGCTATAAGTAAATATGTACCGATGTGAATATAATTTCACATGGTATAATGAAAAAAATGAGAGGTTATAAAATTAGAAAAAAAAAATATCGCAACTAATTCGATTATATTGCATGAAATAAAAAAATTTAGGGATGGAAATATTTATAACAATTATTTCAAAATAATCTACGATCTAAATGAGAATATCAAATAACAAGGTTGCTCCTCGTCTCTATATTATATGTATATTTCTCTTAATTTCTTCATTACTTGAAATACGATCGTGTTTTTCAAGATCAAGTTTAACGTTCTCCCTTCGAAGATAAAACAAGAATCGATTTTTCTTAAGAAATGATAAATAAGTGTACGATCGATTCATCTTGATTAGTATTTCAAGAATCTTAGCTCGATCTATTTGATGAACCGTTCGTGTATGTTTGAGGTACTATAAATAATTAGGACAAATATTTAAGACAAACTTGGCACCGTATTTTCGTCATCATGGAACAAACATGAAAGAATACTTATACATATATACATATACATATATATATATATGACATCATTTTAATATATATAATATATATATATGTATGTATTATTACATACAAATTAATATATAATTATAAAACTTCAAAAAAAGAAGCCAAAATAGTACTTCTCGTAATTCATTCAAATTCAATTAAAAAATAATTTTGTCCGCAAGGACAAACCATCATAGCTGTTTTTCGATTAAAAAAAAAAAAAAGGTAGAATCGCACGACAACGACGACGAACGAAATGTCTATGGGCGTCCAATCGCATCACTTTCGTTCGAAGATAAAAAAATGGATTTTATTCTTCAGAAATAAAGGAAAAAAAAAGAGAAAAAATGAGAGAAGGGAGTCTCATTTTCGCGAGATGATAATTAAGGGACCATGATCGGTCGAATCGAAATGTACACATATTAACTTATAGACGTATCGTACTACTATTAAAGTAGATATCACTTTGAGATATGATATCGAGGTAAAGAAGAAAAAAAGAAACATAAGACATATAAAAAAGAAATATAAAGGAATGTTAATATGTAAGGAAACATACATATCTATACACATATGTACAAGATGATGAATCGTGAAACGTGAATATCTTAACTTATTTTATTAATAACTTATTTAATATGTTTTTGCATCTGCATTGAGAAAAATCAAAATCAAAAAGAGAGGGAGATATATAAAACATATATTTTAATTAACTTCTTCATAAATCTTTGAGACATTTATTTAAATAATTTCATAATCTCTCTCGCTCTTCTTTTCTCAGTAAAATTTTTTAATTATTTTATTTGAAAACAAATGAGTCATGAAAATTTATTTAAATACCTTCCGATCTCGGCGCTTAAAGCACGTTGTCTCGGTAATTTAATATAACAAATTAATTTTCAAGAATAAAATCTCGATCGATCAATTATCGATCAAATGCTCACGTGACACGACTCATCCGTTTGTTTGTATACACATGTATACGGCAAATATCCTTGTATGTGTGTGTGTATATATGTATATATATATATATATATATATATATATATGCGTACGATCTTGCAAAATAACGAGAAGTGTGTACTAAAAGCTTCGTCGCGACGTGTCCTTGAATTTCTTGATTGCAAATCGATCGCGACGACTTATCAGAATTCGTTATTACGTTGGAACGATGCGAGGATACTATCGAACGCTATGGTGTGTGTATGTGTGTGTGTGTGTATATATGTGTGTGTATGCAAGCTTGAATATGTATGCGTGGTGTATATTTGTGTTCTACGTACGCGCGTACTCATATTCGTTTCATTGCAATGAAATAAGCCAACGCAAAAAAAAAAGAAAAAAAGAAAAAAGACGAGATAATTGATTTCCTTTTCACTGAATAACAAAGAGCTGCCTCGGCACAATTCACATAGACATTTTTCATATTAAAAAATTATATCTTAATATTTGCAAGACGACGTTTATCCTCGACGAAAAAAGAATTTAATCGCTTTTCGATCGTGCCCTTGAAACATTTCTTATTCGATCTAAAAAAATTACATTTTTAATTAATTTAATTGTTGACATAGATATATATATATATATTTAATTTACAATTCGACCTTTTTGTTCAAAAATCAAGCTGATAAAAGAAAAGGATAAAATTTTGTAGAAACTTTCTGACAAAAAACGTATCGTAATTATAACTGTCTCTCCAATTAAGCGATACGCAAGAACGATAAAGAAAAATCGAAAAGAGGCGGGAAAGTATGTACACGTATCGATTTCTTTGTATAAAAAGAAAAATATTCGCAAGTGTGTTTCATTGTTTAAACGAGTCAATTACGTCCATATCCTTTGCATAGAACGTAGCATTAGGGTTATTGTAGGTAACATTTCTAATCGTACCTCTCTCTCTCTCTCTCTCTCTCTCTCTATATATATATATATATATATATATATATATATATATATATATATATATTTGTGTGTGTGTGTGTGTGTGTATGTATGTATGTGTGTACGTACATTAGTAAATTAAATTAAATAAGAAAAATGGTCATAACTTTCCTAGCTTCTCGAAAGGATATCGAAAGTTTCTTAAAATTGTTCCCTCATTTCTATTTATTAAAAAATCTGATTAAATATTTCAATTAGTTATAAATTTGAAATATAAGTAAATACGTGGGGACCAATGAATAAAACGATTGAACGTCCATTACTAACATCGATATTAACTTGTAATAAAAAGTGAAACATAAAAAAAACAAAACAAGAAAGAATAGGTCCCCTTTTTATGGATCCTTTTCAACGAAACCCGCGAAATAAAAAACGAATTTTAATGTTAATTATCCTAAATCATTCTTTCTAATAATATTAGCCGAAAGAAAAAATAGGATTAAACTCTGTTTAAGAATGATTGGCAAACATTTCGTTGTTTCGAGAGAATTCGATCGATTTCGAATAATAATAATAATAATAATAATAATAATAATAATAATAATAATAATAATAATAATAATAATAATAATAATAATAATAACAATAACAATAACATCACGAGCTTTTCGCTTGATCCTAATTGTTACACGTACGCACGTATTTGTGTAAATATCATCTCGATGTAAGAAACATTATTTTTATAAACAATTTAACTAGAGGGAGTTTCAATCGAGCAGGCAAATTTATTAAACAAGGACAGTAATTCTCAACGCGTTATTTATTCTGGCATTTCGTTGCTCTAGTAACTAGTTGATATATATCGAGTATCATATTCTCTTTCATGTGTATTGTATTACCCATGTCTCCAATACGATATTGTATAACATTTATAAAGATAAATCGATAGTGTAACCTTAACTCGAACCATCTAGAATTCTCGTACACGTTATTCTCGTTATTTCGCTCATTGATCAATTATAATGTGTAGATAGATTTAAGACGATTCGAACGTTCCTTCGGACCATCGGTGTAATTCATTGTCAACGACCAAATTAGAATATTTTCTTCTATTTTTCTTTCTCTCTATTTCTCTCCTTCAATGACACAGTTACCTCATACAACTTCCTTTACTAAATGTACAGGGTAATTCGCTAATGTTTACGAAAAATTTCAATTGTGTCGTGAAAAGATATTCTTCTTAATTTTACTTTTATCGAATTGTACGAACGAAGTTGAGAATTATCAGTAACTTTTCATTCATTCGGTTTCATTGATGAAAAAATCTCGATTGAAAATAACATATGTGTACTTTGTACGATCTTCGATAATCGATATCCAACGATCATATTCCCAGCTGATAGGTTATGTTGAGACTTATTGTCTGCTCCATTCATTTAATTTCATCCATCAAAGTTCCTTAAAAATCTCGATTTAAAATAATGTATTTATTTCTATACGATCTTCGATAATCGATATCGATCGATGATAGGTTATGTACGCCTCATGGATGCGTATGTACGAATCTTTGATGTAGTACATGAAGTATATAAGTTGAAAACATATTTCTATATAACTTTTATCGAATTACCCTGTATGTATACATACACACATGCATACATGTATCATACATACATGTATATATGTATATATATTATGTATGTATGATGTATGATATGTGCAAGCTATTAACAAAATGTATGTACACAGCCAGAACCAGCGGTGCATAACCGCCTTAGATGTAATTTAAAAGCGCGCTTAGCTGCAAATAGTTTACGAGTAAATTTAAACGTAAATCGTATAATTGTATGCACGTATGTGTGTGTATGAATGACTGTGTGTTAAGCGATTAAGCAACATCGAGAAAGGGGTTACCGTTTTCAAAAGTATTATTTATAATATATCTTAAATAACAAATTTTTAATTATTTCTTACACTTATTTAAAAATTCGTTGATTTTGAGTAAGTAAAAATAAACGAATATCAACGTTATTATTTAAACATCAAAGTTACTAAACTATCAAAAATCAAAGATATTATCGTATATTATTTCATTTATCATAATTATTTCATTATCCTTTAAAACATACGGACGAAATGTGAAATGTGCGTGTAATATTTCGAAAAAGATTTTTGTGCAACGAAATTAGTCATTTAGGAAGTTAAGAAGTTGCTTCGTTGAAGATATTGGCATTTACATTGTCTTACCTAAAGTTTATTATAAATAAGCAGTATGAAAAATATTCGTTTCGATGCAATATATATTTACCGACCATGGATTAAGATCATTAAAGAAAGAAAAAGTAACAAAAGAAAGGTAATAGAAAACAGAATTATAGCTTTAAGCAATGAGACCAAAATAAGTAATGATGAATCCTTATTCTCTTATATGGAAAGGCAATCTTAAGACAGTCGATTTAAGAGCGATTTTACAAAAAAAAAAAAAGAAAAAGAAAAGAAATAATAATAATAATAACAACTAATTTTATAATATTATTTTTGTCTCCTGTATATAAATAAGTAAGTGTCACTAACTCAGAATTATTATAATAATACTGATCTATAAAATATATTGATGCTATATCATCCAGTCAATTTAATCGATCGTTGATTATTACTTATTAAGTTGCTTATTACATATAAGTTTTTAGATTGTGTTATCTCAATAGATGAAATTTAATTGTGACATTATTGGTAAGTATGATTATTATATAAATTTCATTGAATCGACCTTAACTTTAATAGTGTACACTCTAAAAATTAATGTTATTTCATTAAGCATAATTACTAAAAAATTAAAATTATCCAAAGTAATTAGACGTTGGTTTGCTTTTTCTTATATTTTTCATATATTTTTTTTTTGTTTCGAACATTAGGTATACAGTTATTAGCAGATTATTGATGCTTTTTACAACAGAGAT
The DNA here is from genome assembly GCF_050613455.1 of Vespa mandarinia. NCBI lineage: Eukaryota > Metazoa > Arthropoda > Insecta > Hymenoptera > Vespidae > Vespa > Vespa mandarinia. Next base: position 4,904,144 of record NC_140824.1, on the reverse strand, counting down.
TATTGTGAGAAATTACATTAATTTATGTATTAATTACATTAATACATGAGATTAAGACTAATTGAAATTTTTTCAAGTTAATTGTTAAGTTTGTACCAGTTCATGATTTTGTACATATATTAAATTAACATGTTGAGATGAAACGTCACATATAATATGTGACAAACAACATGTAATTTATTTTGTCCCATTTCACACACCGTTCTTTGTAATGTATCATATAAATCTGGACAAAGTGTATCTCCTTTTCATCATATGTATGTACACCAACACACATGCGCGCGCGCACACATACACATATGTATACACATATATATGTATATATATATGATTTATTATTTATTTTTTTATTAGCATAATATTGCATTAGAACTCTTTTGACTGAGAGTCTGTTTACAGTCTCTATATCTGATAAAAGACATACACATATGCAAATTCACACAATACAGAGATCAAATATGTAAAAACGAGTATTGCTGTTAATACAGACAAAAAAATCACATCATATAAATATCTACAAAATCACGTACTTCTTATGTATACTTAATTGTAGCGAATTAAAACTAATATTATCAACAATATTGCTATTGATACAAGTAAAGTAAATTTTCCTGTTAGAGATACATACATGTAATAATTCCTATTTCTTTAAATATAGAACAAAATCTATTTAAGTTACATTCATCATTTAGAGGGATGAAAACATTATTTCATAAGGTATATCATTAAATATTATTAAGAGTTAATGAATATTAAAATTAACTGTAGTCGATGTACAGATAATCGCATGCTACAATAAAGTTTCTTTACTACATTGATATTACTCTTAATTATACAGACTCTGTGAATCTTCAAAGATTTCTTCGTTATGTATTAAGAGTAAAAAAGAATTCAGTTTTATTTAAGTTATCTAACTGAGTGTTAAACCTCAGGACATGTCTTAATTACTTAATCTATGGACAAGAAGTTGGTGTTCAATGTTTACCTAATTGTAATTCAAACACGCTTTGCTCTCTGTGTACATTAGAATTGCACATATAAATCATTTTCAGTAAATATTATACATTTCTTCACAGCCTTCTTACGAAAGTTCAATGTGAAAGATAATTTTATACTGCACTTCTTGTACATATCCACATAGATTAAAATTCTACTTTTACAAAAAAGATCTGCACTTAAAAAATAGCTCTATTTACACTAATCATATATGCTTATATATCACCTTGCTAATCTCATTAATATATGTATGTATGTATGTATGTATGTATGTATGTATGTATGTATGTATGTATGTATGTATGTATGTATGTATGTATGTATGTATGTAGTTATGTATATATGTATGTATGTATATATGTATGTATATATGTATGTATGTATGTATATATGTATGTATGTATGTATGTATGTATGTATATATGTATGTATGTATGTATATATGTATATATGTATGTATGCATGTATGCATGTATGTGTGTATATGTACGTATGTATATATCTTAAATTATATATGATGCGTGCAAAATTTTATATACATTAATAAAATGTACATACATACAATTAAAGATTGCATTGTCATATCTATGAATCGCCTTTGAAGAAATTTTGCTCTTTCCTTATTACGTATGATTTATATGTATGTAACATTGATCAATTGCTATATGTTTTGTTTAATTTCTTTACCTGCCACATGATTATTATCATTACTATTATTGCACAAACTTTCATTATTCGAAGTAGAATCCAATTTAGTATCTTCCAATTGATTATCTGATATATTTGTAACTTTCAAAGAATTATCGCTTATTTTTAAATCAGTATTTATAGATTGATCTTGAGATTCTGCATTGTGTTGGTTATTCTGAAAGTATGTATCAACCAAAGACACGTTTTTGCTAATCTCTTTGGAATAAGGAATATTGGAGCGTCCATTTAAAGCGTCAACTTTATCAGACGACGTAGAGTCATCCATTTTTTGCATTAATTCAGCCCATGGATCTTCTAAGATAGACTTAATGTCAATATATCTTGATATGTCAATTTGCCTATGACTATCCTTTTGCATACACTATATAACACATATAATAATTGAAGAAATTAGTTTGAATCTTACAGGAATCAAAGTTACAAAATATATCATGTAGAATATTTATATACCTTATTTTGTCCATGAAATTGCATACCAGTATGCTTATAAGGAGAGTAGGAATTATTGAAATGCAGTTTTGTGTTCGCAAAGTGGTTTCCTCTATAATCATTAAACAACCAACTACCTGAATTGCGGTGATTTCGACCAATCCCAGAACCATATCTGTTACCACTGTGTCTCTTTTGATCCGGCGTACTAGTGTTCAAGGGAATGAAGTCGTTATCGCCACGATTCAGTTCTACACCGTTGTAAGAATAACACCCACGCTTGTAAGCAACAAAACTACAATTTGTCCTTCTCGTATCAACATAAGACTTCCACTCGTGATTATTCTGACTTCTACTACCGCCAGGCATACTTAACGGCGACTTTCTCATTATTCAATTTACACTACACTTTTCCTTTGCAAAATCAACGGATGTTTTTATAACCCAAGCGTCAACCAACAACGAGTGAGTGATATCAAACGACGCCATGTAAGCTTGTGTTCCATAGAATAAAAAAAATTAGATGCATCGTTAGGTATGACCGGAAGTATCTTCATCTCTATACTATATACAACTATGAATAATAGTTTGAAGAAAATATAATTAAAATAACATATAAATTAATATTATATATATATATCATTTCCAAAAAACGTGAAAAATTGTTTTACTTTTTATTGACAAATCCAAAAGTGGTTGATGTATCTAAAATGTTTAGAGTCAATGATTGTAATATACAAAATGGCGTCGTTTGGTGCTTATCGTATCAATGTGCCTTTCGTCATTGTAGCTTTTACATTGTATTTTTTAGGAATATGATATATTTCGATAATTAACTATTAATTATTAAACGTTAATTATTATACTTTCTAGGACAAATTAGTCGAAAATTTGAATTACGTTTATGATTATCATTCTCTGATTTCTGATTGGTTGGCGTACATTGATACAAGCGAATCATAAGTTGATTTTTTGATCTTGCATATCAATTGCATGTAATTTTTCGAACTTTTGCATTCTAATAAGAAACTTGTGATAAAAAATACCAAGATATATATGTATATGTATATATATAAATACATGATCGATTATAATACAAATGTTATATCTGATGTTAAATAATCAGGCAATGCGAACACGCTTTTATCTATAGAAAACTCTCTAACATTTATTCATTATTTTCGTTTTTTCTTTTTTTTTTTTTAAATTCCCTATACTTCTCCTGAATACTTTTGTTCATCCAACATTTGCCTACAGCATCGTTTAAAGTCATCTATATTTTAAATCTTTGATACTTGATACATCTTTACGAAATAGAATATTATAAAATCAAAAATGCAAAAAGTAATTTCTTCCACGTTTGTAAGTATTTTACTTGATAATATAACATATAAAATATATCGTATATGTGATTTGAATTTTAATTAAAGGTACATGGCAGGATACGTAATAGTATTTCAATGATGTTACGTGCACAATTAACAACATTGAAATTAAATAAGCAAGAACTTCCTAAACTACCAGTTCCAGATTTAAAGAAAACTGCAGAAAAATATTTAAGGTATATAATTTGCGATATTTATTATTATTATTGTTATTATTATTTTAACATGAATGATAATAAGTGTGAACGCAAGGATATGTATTTTAAATGTAATAATATTATTTCAGATCTGTAGAGCCATTATTGAATGAAAATGAATATTGTAATACAAAAAGAATTGTGGAGGAATTTATTTCTGAAAATGGTCCTGGACCTTTATTACAATCAAAATTATTACAAAAATATGATAATACCGACAATTGGGTAAACAGATAGGGGATTTCTTGAACTCTATTGTAAAACTAATCTAATTATTTTGAAGATCTTTTTATCTATCTACAGTTGGAGGAATGGTGGATAAAGTCTGCATATTTGAGTTATAGGGCTCCTCTTGTCATTCATTCTAATCCTGCTACCATTGGTGCACCCTTAAAATTTTGTCATAAAGAAGATATCTATACAATCGCGGCACATCTTATTAAAGCGACTTGTGATTATAATGATATGTTGAAAAGGTAAATTCTATGTAAGATATATTTATTTTTAATAGATAAAAAAAGATAAACGTAAAAAATTACTCAGAAATTATATAATTCTGCTTAGCGGTAAAATAGAACAAGAAATGATCAAAAATGAACCGTTAGATATGCAACAATATGGAATGATTCTTGGAACGCATCGTCGACCTGCTCCAGAATGTGATCAATTATTACATACCGATGACGCGAAACACGTTATAATAATCAGTAATAATAATGTAAGATACATTCAACATGTTTATATTATATGCAATATTTCTTATATATTAATATTGGTATCTAGTTTTTTTATTTTCATAGTTTTTTAAACTTGACGTTATTAAAAATTCTTGTATTTTAAATGAAACTCAAATTGCTGGTACAATTAAAGATATTGTCAGTCGTTCACAGACGAAAGGAAAGCCCGTAGGCATTTTAACAGGAAATGACAGGGATACATGGGCAAAATATCACTGTATACTTAGAGGTATTTACGAACTTTTGAATTATAATTATGTTATGTTAGTCTTTTCCTTTTTCTCATGTTTGATATTTATGAATATCTTACGAAATAGTTTTTTTTTTTTTTTTTTTTCAAATATAATCTTGAAGTATATGTGCACATACTTTAGTATCTATTTAATACTATCATTTTTAGAACAAGGAAATAATGAAAAAATAATAAAAGATATTGAGCAATCAATGTTCATATTATGTCTGGATAAAGAAATGCCTAAAGAAGCATTTGAGAACAAAAATAATGCCTCTGTTAGAGCTCTACAATCCTTAACCGGTTATAACAGTGATTTAAATGCAGGGAACAGGTGGCATGATAAGACTATACAGGTAATGTTAAACATTAACAAGATTTAAATATCAATTATTATAATAATCCAAGATAGAAAAATAATTATAATCTTTAACCAGAATATTGTAGATTTTACTTATATATTGAAACTTTGATAAAATTAATTTACAAAAATTGTATTTAACAGTTCATACTTTCTACTGATGGTTTTTTCGGATTGGAAATGGAGCATACTCCATGCGAAGGTGTTCCTGTTGGTGTATTATACGATCACGTTACAAAATACATGTAAATATAATGCAATGATATAAAAAACATGAAAGCTCATTTATAAATCACCACGATGTGAGACTAGATTGTCTCTTAATAAATATTTATCGATATTTGTACAATTTTTATCTTTGTTTTTTCTTTTAGCGTATCAAAACTAAATGATGTAAAATGTGACAAATTTGATAACTTCCCAAGGGCAGAATGTTTAAAATTTGAAACCAATGACGAAATAGACTGTGCTATTCAAAATGCTACCTGTGTTGTAGATAAGTATGTTACATTTTTTATATATGCGAAACATACGTGCTTTCAACGCGTTCGCTGCAAATGATGCCAATTGGTAAAATTTTTTATGTGTCTGTGTTACGCAGTTTGGTTTTATCAACTGTACCAAGTATATTAAACAAAAAATATAAATTGCACTTAGTGGTTTTTTTCTCTTTGTTTTTTTTTCCTTTTTTCTCAAAGACATAACGAATGCGTTAATTTGGATAATATATAAAAATATTCTTATTTGCAGTATCTCACAAAATACTAATATGGATTGTTTTACATTTAATGAATTTGGAAGAAATGAGATAATAAAATATAAGCTATCTCCTGATAGCTTCATTCAAATTGCCATGCAAGTTTCTTATTATAAACTTCACAAAAAGGTACCATGTCATTATGAAAGTGCTGGATTAAGAAGATTTAGAAAGGCAAGAACAGAATGTATCAGATCAACGAGCACTGAATCTATATCATTTGCAAAAGCTATGAGTAATGATGGATGTACAGACGAAAAACAATTGAAAGAAATGATGTTTAAAGCCATAAATAGGCATAAAGAAAGTGCATCCGAGGTATGTATTCTTGTATGTATTTATTATTATGTTTTTAAGATTTCCTTTATAACATTTCAGAGAACTGAAGTAACTAACTTATGTACAAAACTTTATCAAGTGTATTAGGTGTTAAAGTGTATTAGATGAATATAACGATTAGTGAAAAATTATTTCAAAGTAGTCAATGCGTCAATTAAGTCTTTTATATAAAGATATAAAATTTATTTTTTTCTTCAGGCTGCATTAGGACAAGGTATCGATAAGCATTTGTATGGTTTAAAAATGATAGCTTCTACAGAATCAATGTGTCTTCCAGAATTGTATAAAGATGTTGCATATATTAAAAGTACATACTATAATATAACATCGAGTCAAGTAAGAACACAGTTCTTATTTCTTAAGAAGTATGTTCACAATCGTACACAATAGTCTTGATATAATTCTTTAATCAACAGGTGCCTCATAAAACGTTGTCATTTATGTGCTATGGTCCGGTTGTACCAGACGGTTATGGTTGTTGTTATAATCCTCGAAAGAACGATATTCTTTTTGGCTGCTCTTCCTTTAAGTCTTCTAAAGAAACAGACGCAACAAAATTTGCCATCGCTTTAAAGGAAGCCTTGTGTCGAATGAGAAATTTATGTAATGTTTAATTGATTATATGAATATATAATAAATTCGCTCTCCTCCTCCTCCTCCTCCTTCTTCTCTCCACATAATGACTATATGTCTAGAGAAAAAAGAAGAAAAGAAAGAAAAGGTTTTTCGGGTGACTTATTGAACTGACATAAAACTTTAACCTTTCTATAATTTTTCCATATATTTTTTTTATTTTTAATAATAGACATATAACGTAAAAATTTGATTGTAGAATCAAGTAACAACTAGTTGAATATCCTTAATATTCTCATGATATATATATACCTGTCATTGGGTTGGAAACTAAGTGACTGCGGATTTTGTCGATAGATGGACTTTACACTTTTCGCAATCACTTAGTTACCAACCCAATAGTATTATAAAGTAATACGTATGATATAAAAAAATCTGTATACGTGTACATACTCTCGTCTGTTCGACCGAACGAATTTGAAAAAGAATGTAACGTAAACGTACAACGTACAACCGGTAAAAAAATGTATTATCCGAATAGATTTTTCTTCCCATTTATTCCGGTATGGAAAGGTATAATCTTTCATGAAATAAAAGAATTTGTGATGTCAATATAACCATAACTCCACGTATTTTGGAAGCGGCAATAGGTCATAATGAAACTGTTCCCACCATTTTGTTGAATTTCTCCTTCCATATGTATTCTTTAAAAGGAATTATTACGTCAGCACGGCACTTGTATATATAAGATAGATACTTGGAGATCAAGCGAAAGTAACCAACAAATCAGTGAATAATACATTAGTGAGAAAGAAGATGGAGTGGAAAATTCTTTAGCAACAAATATCGAGAAGTGTTGGTTTTTGTGTTCGATAATGTTTTTGAATCTTATCCTTGATGTTGTTATGACGGTATATATATATACATATATACACATATACACATATATTAACTTTTTTGAAAATATTTTGTGTTTTCATAGGATATAAAATAATGATAATATTTTATTTGTGTTTATATAGATATTTTAAAAATTGATTGAGAAATTCGGAATCGTTAGACTTGTTACTTAGTAATTGTCTTCTGAGGAATATCCTATTTATGACGATTTATAGCAATTGCTTTTTTGTTATCTTCTGATGAATTTGAAGAACACAGCAAATTTTCATTATATGATTTAAGAAGAAAATTTGTTTAATTCCTCCTTCTTATTAACTGACAAAAACGCTTTGGAAACTTTGAAGAAAAACTCTTTCTATTCCTTAAGTTAGATAATATTTTAATATTTGTTTTTATTCAATAAACATGGCTAAAACACCAATAATGATTTTACAAGAGTTAGGAGTGAAAGAAGGTTTTTTACCGACTTATATTTCAACTTATTCACAAACTAGTAAAAATGTAAATATATTTATGTTTGAAGTGAAATATAAAGATTTATCAGCAGTTGGACAAGCTTTGAACAAAAAAGAGGCAAAACAAAACGCAGCTCAAAATATGTTAACGTTACTAAGAGAATCAAAGAGTACTCCTATAATAAGACCAGTATTACCATTAAAAAATATTAATACTGGTACGTCAGTTTTGCCAAATTCACCTTTATTAAATCAAGCATTGTTGTTGGAAGATCATAAAAATTATATTGGCTCTTTACAAGTATGACTCATTTAAATTATTATTTAATACTTTTTCTTTAATCTTATGAACAATACAGTATATTTTCATCATCGTACTCTTTACGCTTTACCAAGCACGTGTAACTTTATTCCTTTGTAAATACTTTTCATTTGTAATATGATGTGAAATGAAAAACATTGTTTTGGTTTTTTAGGAATTCTGTATAGAAAATAAATTAATACAGCCTGAGTATGAAATTAGTCAAACAACTGGACTAGCGCATGAAAAGAATTTTACGATGTCCTGTAAAATAGGGGCGATAACCGAAGAAGCAATAGGAACTACAAAAAAGCAAGCCAAACAACTAGTTGCAAAAAAAATGTTACAACGTCTTCACAATTCTAATGCATTGATTATACCTAAAAGTCAGTGTGAATCAAAAATGAATGATGGTTCTGAAATGTGTGACGATAATATGTCTAAAGAAGCAAACACAAATGCTTTTGAGGAGTTAGGTTTACGAATAGTCAATCTTAATGTAAACATACTTCAGAATGATATCGAAACAAAATATTTAGAATTGACTTCCAAGAAATGCTCAGCTGTGCTTTCAAATGAAAATCTTAACTTCCAGAATTATCATTTATTTTTTAAAGGTTTTATTTGTGATAAAGTTTGCGATGGTAAAGAGGAAGAATTAACTTTTATATATGACAATATTAAGAAATTTAAATCAAGCCTTTCGAATACAGAGAAATATGACACTGTTGAAATAATATCCCTTGAAGAACAGATTTTAGAATATATTACAGATAAATTGAAATTAAATATAGAAAAAAAGACTATATCTTGTAAAAATCCGTTGCTAAAGATGGTTGCTTTTAAAATACATACTCCTCTACCTATTATTCAATTTGGTGCGAATAGCAACTTAATGACTGCAGAGATAATAGCTTTACGCAATATACTTGACACAGTTATGATTTATTTGAAATAACTAAATGAAAATATATAAAATTTTAATTCCAACATTTATATTTTTATACAATTTCAATATTTTGTATTCGTATAATTTATTCTCCATACTTTATTAACATTTAACAGAAAATATGAAATTATAACGACTAATTCGAAGATAATAAAATGTGACTGGAGAATATGACTGGAAAACATGACTATCGATTTATTGTTCAAAATCAAAAAATTCCCTGCTTAAAGGATGTTATTTCGTGTTTGAAAAGTGATCATACCGTTTATCACCATACGAAATATATAGATATTTACTCGTACCTCGTTAACTCTTTTCTATCAATTTCTGCTTTATTGTCTATCATTTTAAGAAATTCTCTTCATTTTTATTGAATGTTTGAAGATACACATTTTAAAAGTTTATGACGAATTACATTAAATTGATTATTCCTATGATTAAGGAAAAGTACGAAGTGTTTATTAACCTCCATCTTGATTTCTAACCTACAAATAAATCCTAAAGAAGTAATAATGCAGTTCAGCGCCAGACAATTATACCTGAGATTGATTTTGAATGGAAAAGTTTTGGATAGATTTACTACAAAGTCCACGACAAAATGTAAATATACCAGATGGGCGCATCGTAAACCAGTTGCAATAGTTAATGAAAATGAATTGTTTAACGATCAAAATGAGAATAATACGGAGGCATTACGAGAAGGGAGAAGACAGCGTGTTAGGGCCAGGAAGATTAAGTCGCAAGAAAATGTTCCTCCAAATCAAGAAACTCTTTCAGATAAAGAAAATAATAAAACCAATATAAACAAATTGAGTAATCGTATTATCAGTCTCAAAGAAAATGATGACATTATTACGTGAGTATATAATATCATAGAAATTTTAATAATAAAAATAATATATAAATGCATGTGTTTTATTTCAGGTCCCTAATGGTAAATGTCAAGTCTCGCAAGAGACGAGAAAAGAGCAATCAGATTCTTTTGGAAGGCTATAGACTAATCAAAGATGGGATAGAAGCTGGAGTAAAACCGGAAGTTATTCTTTTTTCCAGACCGTCTGATATTATGGATTTAAATTTACATGAAGAAGTCAAATTATATAAGGTTCCATATAAAACGATGCAATTATGGAGTAACTTAACAACTTCTCCAGGAATTATAGGTAAGCCCTGGTAAGAATCCATGTCGTATGTGTAATAAAAAATAATTATAATTCTTTTCTTTTTCTCCATCGTTAAGGTATTTTCAATATTCCTGACATAGAAAGGGTAGAAGCTGCACCTAATGCTTTACCTCTTACAATTATCTGCGACAATATACGCGATCCAGGAAATTTAGGCTCTGCAATCCGCATTGCTGCTGGCGTTGGATGTGAGAAAATAATATTATTGAAAGGTATAGTAGAATAATATTATTGAAAGGTGTATTATTTTTCAAAACCAAAATGTACGTCCGTAAAGAAAAATTGGGAGGCGATAGTTTCAAATATATTTTTTCAGGATGTGTGGATTTATGGGATACCAAAGTATTGCGAAGTGCAGCAGGTGCACATTTCAGATTACCGATATACACATTAACTTCTAATGATCTTTCATCATTCCTATACGATGGAATGAACATTTTTGTTACGGATAACAATCCAACGAATATTACGAATAATATTTTCGATAGCCATAATTCGAAGAACAAATATTCCATTTCGAAGATTTATGAAAATTTTCCTCTTCAGAATATGGAATTTCCAAAATTTAATGAAAATTTAAAAGAATCTGAAATGAGGAAAATTATAAGGACATTGCAATCTCAGCTTCCAATTATTCCATATTACGCTGTTGATTATTGCACGAACGAAATTGCGCTTGTAATAAGTGGTGAAACGGAAGGATTAAACCTGGAAACTCTTAAATTACTGTGGGAAAAACAAGCCGTACGTGTAAACATACCTCTATTAAATAATGTCGAAAGTTTAAATGTTGGTGCGGCACTTGGAATAATATCGTTTGAAATTCAACGACAGTTTGTATTTAAGCAAAGAGAATAAAATGATAATACGTATTATACGATCAGTGTCGAATAACTGTATGATTAAAAAAAGACAAAATAAGGAAGATTATTTATTTTATTTTATTTTATTTTATTTTATATATTCGCACGTATGTGCGACGGCGCATATGCATGTGTTGTGTGTGCGCGCGTGCGTACTCGTATGGTACATTCATTTAATGCATTTCAATTTAACGCGGCCAATCGAAGTTTCCCTAAAATCGTAAAAGACCCTATATACGCATTAGCGATTTCAGAATGTTTCTAGATCTAGGAAAAAGTTTTGTTGACATTGGCGAAGCGTGTTATTCGTACGGCACTTCCACCCCCTTTCTCCTCATGTACCGGCGTATATCCATATGCATAATATCGTTTCTCGAGTTTTCAGAAGAGGGTGGTGGGGGCGCCGGTTTTTGCGAGAAGAAGGACAAGCTAGCCATTCCTTTCCGTCCTTTGTGCATCGTATCGCGGAAACGTGAAGTGCGCGCGCATATTCTCTGTGCATCGCGTGCGTGCGTGCGTGCGTGCGTACGTGCGTGGAGAGAGATCGTTGAATGAAAGAGCAAACAACGAAAAGGTAGAGAGAAGGAAAGAGAAAGAGAAAGAGAAAATAGTGAAAAAAGAAAGGAAGAAACGAAAGAAGAACGGGGCGGTACGTATGATCAAACTCGATGTGTATCGTCGTCGATCGTTCATAGCGAAACGTACCGACGTATAAATATCTAAACTGCCAACGATATCTACCGAAGAGAACGACTAACAAAGGAAAAGGGCGAATTTAACTCAAAAGGGAGAAAAATGTGGGCTGGCGAGGATCAAACGCAACGTTATAAAACCAGGTTCGTTCTTTTTTTTTTTTTTTTCTTTTTTTTTTTTTTTTTAATCTTTTTCATCTATTATATCTTCCAACTTATTATTATGCGTTTCTTCGTACTTTTCTTTTTTTCTTTTTTCTTTTCTTCTTCTCCTTTGTTTTTCTTTTCTTTTCTTTTTCCTCCCCGCGCCCCTCCCTACATCCTGTACCAAGATTGCGTACGTTATTTTCTTCGTTTTTCTTACTTGTATATTTATTTATTTATTTTTTTTTCTCTTTCTTTCTCCTACAGTGGCCGCGTTGCGACGTGAACGCAACTCGTAACGTCCGTTTTGTGATATTTTTTTGTCTTAACCTATACATTTTGTTCCTCCTTATTTTATGCCATCGATCGTTTTCGATCGTTGAAACGCTGATGAAATCTTTCCCTTCATATACCACACACCCCTTGAATTCGCGCTCGTTATTTTTACCGGCGTTTGAAAGGAGACAACGCGGGCGTCGTGGAAGGGATATGTCGCGCAGGCATAAAAGTGAATGTGTGTATATTAGTGTAGAATAATACAATAAATGTTGAAATTTTTACATCGACAAGTGTCATCATTAATAAAGTGCTGCAGCATAACGGACTCTGTTGCATAATGAGCACATTAAGGAACAGTTTTTGTTTTATGAGTAAGTTATGTTTCGTATAATATTCAATTTTCCTTCCCTGTTACTTTTGTGTTTTATTCTTTACTAGATTGTACAATTCGATATGTTACAATTCAGTGATTTTGTTAGGTTAAAGAGAAGCTGCTTTCGACTTGGAACAAAGTGGAGCAAGCATCCGTATGAATCTGTACAACTTTGTAACGGTTGAATTATATCATCAGATCTTTGTCCCACTCCATTCTACTTTTCTACGAAAGAAAATAGTACGAAGATCTCTATGGTAGTAATAATTATAGAATTTATTCTTCTGTCATTTTATGTATATCATATCTTGATCGATAATATTATTTCGTTTGATTACAGTTTTCATCAGATTGACGTCATCCAAATGTTATCATCGAGTTGGGAATGATAAAAATTGTAAGGAGTTCTTAATAATGATAATGTAATCTAACTTTCTTCCACATTATAATATTATTTTATTGGGTAAGGGGAATTTAGATGGGCTAATAAATAGAAAGAAGATTGCAAGGACGATATGATATGGAAGATATTTCAAGAATGAAAGGGTAAACTTGGAAAATTGATGAAATATCAGTAATTGGAGCATTGTTTATCTGGCAAACAGGTAATACAATTCCAAAACAGTAGAATGAACGAACAAAAGAGCACAATGACATTGTACAACTTTTAGTTACATCTTCAATGTCTTTTGTTGCACTTTATTTGGTGTTTTATGTAATTTTGAAGTCGGTCCTAACAAGATCCGACTTCATTCATTATCCAACAACGTCATGTTTATACGTATCATTAATAATTTGTTAAGCCTGTTTGTATATTCCTAAGATTCTTTGTGCACTAAATATTATGTGTCTGTTTATTTTATTCATTCATTCATTCATTCATTCATTCATTCATCCATCATGTCTCTTCGTTACATCTGTTTTTTTTTTTTTTTTTTTTTTTCTTTTTGAAAACGAACAAGATAAAATGCGATAAAAAAGAAGTTTCGTTGGCAATATAAGATAGAATCGCGTTATCGATGGAAAGGTCTGTTTTAATAAATACAGTATAAAAGATAAGGAATGATTCATACAACGCAAATAAAAGATTTCGTCAGAAACATTGTGCGCTTACATTCGCTAGCGAATATGTATGTAGAGATAGCAGCTTGTCGTGAGGCATACACAGTTCGTTGCGGAGCAGAACGGTGAACGTACTGCAATGTTCAAAGTCAGGCTGTGCTACTTAGAGATAGTGTCGAGCGATTGCGGTTACAGCACAACCTATCTCATAGCAGGTTGCTACAACATCTCTTCATTTCACGCTCCTTCCTCTTCCGCAATTCATCTAACGAGCGCCATGTGGCCACATACCTGATGATTTCCCTCTCTCCGAAAAGTCTTCTTCGTCCATTTATGAAAAAAATTTATGTGAACGTCATCATCATGATCATAGGTTTTGTCTTTTGAAATAACTTTGACGTTACTTCTCTGTGTTATAACTCGAAGACCATCTTTTTTGAATTTACTTAACTCATTTAATATTTTCTTTTTGCATTTTTACAGCAACCGTCTATACGAATGATTAAACTTTCTTTTTTTTTTTTTCCTTCATGTTCAATTCTTTCGCTTAACTCAAAGGAAAAGTTACCTTTTCCTCTCTCATATGTATAGATTTCACCGTTGGTGGTGGAAAAAGAGGAAGGAGCGAAAGTAAATACGACATCCTCGTCGATTTCGTGACACTCCTTTGGCTTTCTTTGCATGTGCATCGACACGCTCGATAGCTCTCTTCTTCTCTTCCGTGCTTCTTCGTTCATAAATACTGGAGCTTCTTAATGAAACGTTTCCGGAGTATACACTCCTATCAAACTTTCCAAATGATTTCAAGACTGTTCCGCGGAAAGATAATATTCGTAAAGAAATAAATAGTCGAGAGAAAAAAAACGAAATATTCTCAAATATGGGCACGTGAAGGTAACGTAATACGTTGAAAAATATATATAGATTAGAGTAGTTTGTATCATGGCTCTCTTGAATATTTCTGTATAGTTTGACGGAAGTAAAACGTCAATTATCTTCCAGTATTTCTTTTCTTCTTTCTTTTTCTCTCTCTCTTTCTCTCTATCCCCTTTCTTCTGTCTCCCTCCCTTCCTCTGTCTCTGTTTCTATCTCTCAAGTATCTCTCTTTGTCTGAGAATAGAGTTTCAAGTTTTTCGAAAGGGTAGACTTTTGTGCGAGACACTAAAGCAGCCTTTAAATTTCGGATTAACGTGGAACAAAGAAATGTCTTAGAAATGAAGAAGGAGACCAGACCGGGTGTCTGGCAACTCGTTTACACCAACGTCGTGCACGTTCATTCAATGGTTCTTAAACGTCTTAGAAAGGAAAGTCGAGTCGCGAGCCAAATAGAAATGTTTTGTTTAAATTTTTATTCGATAATTTATTCATTAATCGTGACCACTCGATATTGGATGTAAGTAGCATGCCAACTATGTTACTCCAGTAACTTTTTCGCTCTTTTCTTTTTTTATTTCAACTATATAATTGAGAATTTTTTCAAATTTTTTTCAATTATTATTTTCAAAGACTTTAATCCTCAACGATTGTGAAATTGATCGAATTCGCGTTGAAACATAACAAGATCTACGTATGTAATTAGCTTGATTTCCTTTATGTACGATCAATGTTAAACGATCGATATATCAAGAATATTATCTCCGATCGAATGTTGAGCGTCCGTTAATGTCAATCATGTTTCGATTGACATTGACAGACCAACCATTCTTTATTGTGACGCAGTTTAACGATTCGCTCTATTGAAGCATAACGAAGGCTATCTTTGATCGGTTCTTCCTGGTGGTCTTAGGAGAAACATTTACCGAGTATCATCGTCGTCGTCGTCATCGCCGTCGTCGGATTCGGCGGATCTTCTGCATTCTTTTTTTATTTTATTTTTTTAATATCACCAACGTCATTTTTTGTATATTTAAATACATACATAGACATTTACAAAGTTCACTTATTTAAATTAGAGCTCTTGTATAAAAGATTTTGTAGCAATCCGTTTTATTCCATGAAATACTTACACGTTACAACCTCGAGCATAATCGTAAAAATAAAATAACAAGGATTCCTACGGCTTGTCTAATGTTAGCTCACAGTATTTTAGTTTCGTGGCTGCTGTCTTCCTTTTACCGCACTCGCGAACGGTGCTCACCCTGTGTGTAAACCGCTGCACGTCCGTTCAAAACGGAAATCATGTGTAGAACCGCATTTCGGTACCGTTCTTCGCGAAGAAGAACCTTATAATGCTCATTACGAATGTGATCCTCATTTATTGTTTGAGCAACTTATTTAAATCTACATTTTGTTAAATTTACATCTATGATATTTACCCACAGACTGAATTTTATCGAATCTAAAAAAAATTAAAATTTAATTTATTCAAATTATACTGTTAAAAGATTGATCTCTAATCGTGGATATACGACGTAACGATTTTGTATGATTAGAAGAAATGATACATAATTTTGTTACCTTTTGAAAAATAATTAGACCGTCGTAAAAGAGATAAGACCTTTGTAAAATGGACAAAAATGATATACGTACGTACGTATGATCGGGTTTATCGAATTTATCAAATAGATCGAGCTTATTTAAGAAAATTTCTAATGATTCAAACGTAGAACTTGAAAATATTTAATCGGACTCGCTATAAAGTCTGTCATAGAAGATGGTATCAGACTGATTAACAAAGCCTAATGAGGGTGGAATAATGTTGCGATTATTTAACGATTTTCTCTTGCCCGCCTACGATCGGAACGAGAGAACGTAGATCCTTACGTGTCCCATTGGCTAGCATAGCGACACCAGAAACAACTTCCACGGCAAGCAAATCGTTCGAGCTTGAATCCTCGCGAGAGGGATATCCGTGGGATTCTTGGCAGACAAGTCAAGAATATGTACTTTCTTTAAGTCGATTAAAAAACGAAATTATCCCGAGGAAAAGAAGAGGAATAAAAGGATTTGTACAATTAATGGTTGACGTTAATTCAAAACCCGTTAACACGTTAAACATTCAAGTTTAACGAGAAAAACGATTGATTACATCCTCCGTGAAGAAGACTTATCAGGCTAGATAATAACGTCCGAGAATAAATTACAAATGTTTTGAATATCTTCCTTTTTTTATTTTTTAATTTTTAAAATTTTTTTTTTGATCGTAGAGTTTCAATAATTCAATGGCTTCCGTATTTAACAAAACCTGTTCGATTGATACCGACAACCGTTGCTTCAGAAATAAATATACCCTTACATGCGAAGACCTTGGACATTGTTTTTTAGAATCAATAATGCATTCGAGGAATACATGCGCGAGTCGAGATGTGTCCTTATCTTTTTTTTTTCTTTTCTTTTTTTTTTTCTTTTCTTTTTTTTTTCTTTTTTTTCTTTTTTTTAAATAACGCGGTCAAAAGTAGACGGGACACAGTCGGAGATTGGAAAGACGCTTGAAAGAAAATGAAGAGAAATCCTTTTGTGGGACGTGAGAGCAATTCCATGGCGCCAAGGGAAGATAGCGGAAGTAAGTGCCGTCATACAAGGAGCACAGGTTTCCTCTCTTACCTCGAGAAGGTGTTGCCGAGGATTATCAAGGTGGTAGTAACGGAAGGTTGGCCTTCGTTAAGCTTACCACACTGTCTGTAGCCGGTTGCACTCTACCGAAACAGCAAACCAGACTTACTGCCTCGTGCATTTATTTTCTGGTAGGATTTGGCGCACACGTATACCTCCGTGTATATACGTATACATTCACATGTACACATATATATACATATATGGACACATACACGCACACACATATATACACAAGTCGGCTTTTACTTTTAGCCTGAATAGTTTTCCAACAAAATGCGGCATGCGGTTTTATATTCACAAAACCGGTCTAAACATGATGGATAGTCAATGGAAGTTATACGGAATTCATTGTTAAAAAAAAAAAAAAAGAGAGAGAAACAAACAAATAGAATGACTTTATGGATCAACATTCGAGTTCTAATTGAATGAATTTCGTGGGTTAGCTTCTACGGAAACTCGAGACCTATTTGTTAAATACACTTAAATAGATCGCTATTTAATTAATTGATTACTCCAAGAGAGTTTAGAAACGGTCGAAGAAAGAAGGAAGGGTGTTTCGACCCTGCAAACATCCTACGTGTCCTACGTTGACGAAGGGCGTTGACAGAGGAACTGCGTAACAACAACCCTTCGTTCTTTCCCTCTCCCTCTCTTTCCCCTTTTCGAATAAACCGCTGAAACCCTGAAAATTTCGCATCGAGTTTCGCTGTATGAATAAAGGTGGAAGCCGTCCCGCGTTTATCCGTGTATCCAGCGATGTGTAGCTGAGGGGAACGAATACCTTCGTCTGAGGCGGTAAACGCACGCAGGACGTTACTTATACGAACGTCAATTTTGCATTACCGTTCATCAATGTGTTCGACGTTATTCTTGCATCGTGTTCCCAGACTAAACGATATCGATTCGGTTCGATTAATTGTAAAGCATGCATATGTATATACCATCTGTATTCGTCATCTTTGTTATGTCTTTTGATACGACAGACGCCGTGTCCTTGCTTTTTTTCTTTCGATATGTGCGTGTGCGTATATAATTGGACATTATTCATATAATTTTTTTTTTTTTTTTTTTTTTGTAAATTCTACAAAGGCATATTTCGAATAGTAACCCGACGAAGTGGAAACCCAACGAGCTATTATAAATGTCTTTCGGTATCCATCTCTTTGATGCGTTGTTACCTTGCAATCCATCAGTCCGATCATTATCGTTTTAATGTTAGCTCATTACCTTCCTATGCGTGATATCAGGCGTGGCGATAGGTGCGTATGCACTTAACTAGGTGTAATGTAAAAAATCTTAGGTAATGACATCCGGCGTTGGACGTAAAATATGTAGTACGTCTTCGACCGGCAAGAAAATATTCACGTGGTTGGCTTAGTAACACGTGATTTTATTCCATCGGTTATCCTGTCAAAACTTTCTTCCGTCGTTCGGTAGAAGATATCTATGTATGTAGACGTGGCTTGCGTGTATATAAAGAAGAAAAAGAAAGCATCGCGAAAATGGAAGATGGTATATAAAAAGGGGAGCAGTTAAATAAATAACCAAGACGTCTGCGAAACGTCGAAGAGAAGGAATGGAAAGAGAGAAAAAAGGATAAACGAATAATGGTCGATCGAATATCGAAAATTTAATGAGTCACAAATATAGAAGGTATCGTTGTAACGCGTACCTTGAAAAAAAATATTTAATCGATATTGAGAAGTTTGGCGGATGTTAATTATATACAAAATTATATATAAAATACAGAAAAAATATTTGTAGACGAGTCTGTGGGATCGAGAGAAACTTTTTTCCCTCGATGATCGATAAGATCTCTCTTACCTGTAATATATGAAAAAAGTATCTTTTAAAGTTGGCCATTCATCTCGAAGAAGATAGAAAATAAATGCTAGTGAATAACATCTCGAATGATTATCGCCGCAGGACGTGTTCCTCGTTAGCAAAAGGATTCCGCGATCATCTCTCACAGAGCACGCACACACACGTACACATATGCACGCGCGCGCGCACAATTTCTCGAGCATCTTCCTAGCCGATGCACTTCTCGTTATTTTCGAGCGTGGCACGTGCGTGAACGTGCGCTTGCGCGCGCGCGCGTGCATCGGGGCTCAACGCGTCTGCAGGATGCATTTCCCCCCACCATAACAACAGTTCTTCTCCTACCATCTCTCCATGCGTCCCTGCAGAAGTCCTCTCCTCTCTCCGGTCTGGTTCGCCGAGCGTATTGATTGAGGTGAATGCACGACGTCGACGTCGACGCCGACGCTATCGTCGACGCCATCCCCCTTCCTCGCCAATGGTGGGGGTGAAAGTGCATACGTCGACGCTCCAGGGGGGTGGACTACTCCCGATAGAGAGATGGCGAAACAACACGGTTCCTGGTCCAAGTGACTTTGACGAAGAAGAGAAAGAGAGAGAGAGAGAAAGAAAGAGAGAGAGAGCACAAGAGAAAGAAATTTGCTCTGCTTTCCAGATTTCAAGAGCCCTTAGAAATTAAAAATTTACATCGCTAACGATGATTCAGCGTAATATTAATGTATAAGAATTTATGAATTACATAAATTCGTGTTAATTATCCGGATGGAAAATATTAGAAATTAAAGGGTTGCGCGAGTAGAGAGCGATACGTAAGAGCAAAAGAGGGAGCGAGAGATAGCGTGTCTGTGTGGTAGTGGGGGAGGGAGGACCGGCCGAAGAGATTGGTGGGGAGCGCCGCTGCCGGTGGTATATACAAGCGAGATCCTTGTTCGACTGTCAGTCTCCCGTCGGCATCGCGACGATAAGAGTGTTCTAAGTTTTACGTCTGAATCAGTGACCTGTAAACTTTTTTCTATCATTTTTCTGTCCCTTTCGCGTACATTATATCAAACGGGAAGATTGTTTCCTTCTCCTCTTGAGAGTGAGAAACAGAGAAAGAGAGAGAGAGTGAGAGAAAGAAAGCAGTCAAGGACTTTCTGACTCACTGGTGTCAGCGATATCGGGTTGTTGGTTGGTTGGGCGAACACGAACCCTCCCCTTCTCTCTTTCTCTCTTCTCTGCTTCTTCTCTCTTTCTCTCTCTTTCTCTCTCTCTCTCTCTCTCTGTCTCGAGCTCTCCTCCTCATCGGCATCGTCGTTAAGGGAGCGGCTGCTCGTCGTCGTCGTCGTTGTCGTCGGGTAGGAAGTGGTGGGCGTCTCTTCTTCCTCTTCGTCTTGCAGGATTATACGTTATGGCAACTTACGCAGCTTACAGACACGTCGAGCTCGACAACGTTGGTTACGGAAAGAAGAGGTGGGTTCTTTTTTACAGATTGAAATTCAGAAAGATGGAGGAAAGGAAAATGAAGTATGGAGGGATGAACAATGATGTCTCTCTTTTCCTCTCTCTCTATCTTTCGTTTTTCTTTTTGTTTAGTTACTTACATACCTCGACGGATTTTTACAGATCCATTTTGTCCCAAAAAATATTTCTTCGATTAATCGAAATATATGAAATTTAAAATTAACGAGTAACATTTTTGTATTTAGTTTACAGTTAGTGTAAAAGTTGGATGGATGCGCATTCAAGAAATTCGATATTTTTTCTCGGCACAAAATGGTATTAAAAAAAAAAAAGAAATAAATAAAGTAAAGAAAAAGAGAATAATAAAACAAAAAAAGATTAGAGATATGGTGGGGAGAAAATGCGAAGAAGAAATGCGCGCGCTCCTGCCGATATTTCTAGTTTTCAAGTTGACCGGGAAATTCGTTGTGACGGAACATGTGTTTTTACAAGAAGCGCGATATTTTTGATCGATTTACATGTAGATGCGCATACACTTTGGCTAGCATTAAATAACCGAGAACGTCGCATTTTTGCTTGTGGTATAAACGAACTCTGCAAGTTTAATCGGAGAATATTATCGATGAAATTTAAAGAAATAAAAAAAGAATAAAATCAACTATAACAAAATTGACGTGTATGATATTAAAATTCTGAAATATTTCTCGTTTACTTTCGATAAGCGCATTAATACGAATCGAATCGAAAGTTAATAACATTTAATAACGTATCCATATCTCGAAGTAGATGAAAGCAGTGATTAATAATAACAATAATAATAATAAAAAAGCAAGAAGAAAGCAAAAAGCTATGAATTCCGTTAAATGATCCGTCGTCGTTTACATGCGAATTAACGCATGTTCTACGTTCTCGAGTTTGCAATTGGCCTCGATTTTTGTTCACGTATATTTCAGGAAGTATGGTATAGTTTATCGTTCAACTGACTATCATTAACGCTATATTAAATCGGCCGTACGTTATCGTTATTTCTTTTCTACGAACGATAACCGCAGAAAAAGAGGTTCGAATTAATTTACCGACGAGCTCATAACGGCTTAGCAGCACCGCAAGATGAAGAATGAAATGAAAAATAGAAAAAAAAAAAAAAATAATAATAATTGAAAACTTAAAAATAAAAAGGATGGAGAAAAAAGGAGCGATTAAAAATCTTCCGGGTGATTCTATTTGCTTGACTTTTGTTTGCGAGCTTCCGTGTAGGACATCAATTAAAAAGCAAGCTATACATTGAGAAAAGGAGTTTAAGAAGACGAAGAAGAAGAAGAGAGGCACAGCAGCTGGGTTTAGAAAGCGTGACCGCCGTTTTGTATCTTATCGTACGTTTTGCGTTCCATAGAAAGGATCAAAGGTGTCTAATTACCTTATTTTTTTAGTTTTTCGGTGACCCAGAATTCGAATATTAAGTCTGGTCATATAAGAAAATTATGCTTCCTTAATGAAAGGTGTGATGAAACAATGAGATCCTTTTTTCTCTCCCCTTCCTAATATACTCTTCCTTTTTTCTTTTTTAATTCTAAAACCAATGAAAAAATTTGTCTTTTCTCTCCTTCTCTTTCTCTCCCCTTCCTAAT
Organism: Vespa mandarinia; assembly: GCF_050613455.1. NCBI lineage: Eukaryota > Metazoa > Arthropoda > Insecta > Hymenoptera > Vespidae > Vespa > Vespa mandarinia. Next base: position 4,881,778 of record NC_140824.1, on the reverse strand, counting down.
ATATTCTTTCTTTTTTTCTTTTTTAATTCTAAAATGAATGAACAAATTTGTCTTTCCTCGATCGCTCGTGAAATCATTAGAAAAATTTTTCTATATAATAACCCTATCTATGTTGTTTTTTTTATTTCTCTGGAAAGCGAACAAGAAAAGATATCTATGGTATGGCCGAAAAAAAGAAAAGAAAAAAGAAGTACGATTTTACTCGTTAAATCGTACGACTTTCTCGCAGTGAGGGAAACGTTTCGCGACTATTTCTGTGCTTTTCTTCGAGGACAATTACCGCGACTTCGGAAGGAAATCTGTGGACATGATAACCGCCTTGGACGAGTTTCATTCGTATTACAGACCGCTTAAATATGTGTATCGTTTGCACGCAGGACTCTACGATGCCTTTCTGTAACATATATTGCGTTTATATATATATATATATATACATACACAGGCACATATATATATATATATATATATATATATATATATATATACAATACCAATGTAAAGTAGGATTGCTATTGGAGATTATAGGAAAGTTGTAGCTCTTATTGTGTGTTACCAGTCGATTGAATGCAATACAAAGTGCAAATGCAAACGTGTTTTCTCTCTCTCTCTCTTTCTCTCTCTTTCTTTCTCTTTCTCTTTCTCTTTCTCTTTTTTTTCTTTCTATTCGTGCGTGAAATCAAGCGCGATATTAACTTGTACGAAGAAACCTTCAAGTGGAGGCTATACGGAGGAATTCTTTTACAGGCTCTTCGCGAATTTACGATTCGCCATGGACAGACGGAAATCTTCATTTCCGTTAACCGTTTTTCGTCCTCCTTTCCATCGCCATTGTAAATATTACAAGATCTTTCTTTTCATAGGAATTCATATATATATATATATATATATATATATATATATGTTCCTTCTTTTTTTCTTTTCTTTTTTTTCTAAGTTTTTTTCAAGTCACGCGACAAAGAAAGAAAATGGTCGATTTTAACGATAGTTACTTGCATATATCCAAGAGCTGATAATTCTCTAACGAGTTACATTGTCATCGTATATGCATCGTGAACGATGATATTTAAACGTTCTTCATTTTCCCGTTCATCATTCTCCCAGCTGATTCATCGTTAATAAACTCGAAACGATATCGAGACATGCTAAAAATGTTAACTGCTCAGTCATCCCTTGATTTCTACCATTCAGATTGATAATTATCGCTTTGTTAAGAAGCGATGGATGTAGTTACCGTATAAGTTCTCTGCCAGTCAATAGCTTCTCTATGGGAACTTGGTATAATGATCGCTTTGTTTTCGAAATGGTTTAATAAATAGGAAGACATATTGATTGTTCTGGGTCAGTCGATATATATATATATATATATATATATATATATATACATACATATAAATTATGTCTATGTGTATTATAAGTTATGAGAAGGACTATACTTATTTTTTACCAACTATTGATTTCGTCGAACCTTGTACGTTGGCCTAATCGCGAAAGAACATCTGTGTCATGATATAAGTCAAAAAAGAGAGTATAATGGTAGGTGAAAGAGAGCAATTGACTGCTGCAGTGTTCTCTGCATCGTTGCAGAGAATAGTTCTAAAATGCCATATGTTGGACATTGTCGTGGGAGTGGACTTCATCATCGACATTTATTGACGCTATACAAATAAGAATGTCGACAAAAGAAAAAGCCCTAATTCGAATTCTCTAAGCTAGGAAAAAAAAGAGGAAATGGTAGATAAATAAATTAATCAACTTTTAACCGATAGAAAAAAAAGCTGAGATCGTCAATTGGGATGATCAATTTTAACAATCTAAATGGGTGTGCCAATTTTGTTCGTAGAATTTGTTTTCAAGGCTCCTCGATAATTAGTTGATTTAATATGTTTTATTGATCGTTTATTTGAGTAAAGCGTAGGGAAGATTTTTCGAGTAACATTGATCAAAATTAAGGTTTTATTTTTTATTCATCTAATTTTATATTCATCGATTAGATTTTTCTTTTTCCTCTTTTTTTTTCTATTTTTAGATCACTTCTATTTTAGTAACGATTACTTAAATAACGTATTCCGCTTATCAATAAACCCTAGCAAGAGTTAAGCTATATGTCAGTCCCAGTATTATTATTGTGCGGTCATCGAGCCGAGCGGGCAGCACAAACAACGGCTCTTTTGTCGCGTGGTTCCACGTGTAAAACGAGATAGGCCAGAGTCTCGTGTATCCGTGTCCGTCGAAATATATCGTGTTACATCCAATGAGACTACCATCCGGATGTGGTGTTCGAAACTCCCTCTTCTAGCTCCTACCGTACTTCCATCGCCACCACTACCTCGTTGACTAGGAGGATAGAAACGACGGGGTTAGTCACCCCCGCCCTATTGGGTGGCACACGCGTCGTGGCACCGTGCTCGACGAGAAAGGGTGGATTTGCTCCGACCAATACCTACATGTATATGTGTTGCAGCCATTGGCTTCGTTTACTCTCTCTCTCTCTTTCTCTGTCGCGTTTGTCAGAGTGAGCTTTCGAAAGTATCTCTGGCCACTTCGCAGGGCTTCCTCGAAGAAAAAAACCGGATTTTATCGACATGGCGCGTGGCTGGTAGAAGCCACTCTTTAATAAGGTTGAAGGGGAGAGAGGAAGCGGAAGAGAAAGAGAGAGGGAGAGAGAGAGAGAACTTCGTCAAGTGACCATCTCGTGTTTTAATGAAGCAACATCGAAAGGAAGAGCGTCTTAGTCTTTTTATGTCTTATCTTCGGATAAAAAAAAATATATATATATATATATATATATATATATATATATATATATATTAGGTACGATAATGAACGGGAAATAATTTAGAAAAGTGACGAAAAGAGAAACAAGAAATATTTTTGTTGAGAGACTCTATGGAGTGGAGAAGACTATCGGGTGTCCGATTACCACATCAGACTTCATGACAATCAATGATCATGTATCGGCGTATCAAAGGGGAAGTATCGGATTACACTGAAGATGAGATAGTAATGAGAAAAAGGAAGATGCGTGAGTACGAGTTGAGAATAACCGGATTATCGATTAATCAACTTTTTTGATACCTCTAAACCTTTGGATAACTTCGCAGATGCAGAAGTGCAGAGTGCAACAAAACAAGCAAAAAGAAATCGTGAAAATTATAGATCTCTTACGAAATCCATAAAATCTTTGTGCGCCATTCCGATCGAGTTCCTTTCATATTTGACTAACTATGAAACGTTGCGTTAACTTTAACATCAAATGGAGAAGGGGAAAAAAGGAAAAGAAAAATTTGTTTAAAATAAAAGGAAATACTTCTAACGGGCGACCTACTTCGTATGGCAATCAGGAAACCTTTTTTTTTCCCCAGCGATAAACCGATAAACGTTAACGCGTAATATCCGGCTATAGATATGAACGAGATGCAAACGAATCGTCTCGATGAGAGACAGTGGATTCGGAATTATTCTGGAAAAATAAAAGAAAACAGAAACGATAGGAGTATCGTTTCAATTGGCATTGGAATATTCAATATTTTTCCTCGAATTAGCACCGAGTTGAGTGGGTGGAATTTATTTGAATGATCGGCTTTTATTCGATTTTCAAAGGATTCTCGTTTAACAAAATGTTAAATGATAATGATATTAGAATCGGGGGAGAGAGGGAAGATAATAAAGAAAAATTTAAAGAGTAAGAGGAAAAATCTCGAAGAGAAAATGTGAGAGAAGAGGACGAAGACGCGATAAGAAATATCGATCGAAGAGCGTGGAACGTTTTAAGAGACAATAGGAGAATTAAGTGGCATGACTCTTTGCGTGGTGTGTCTTGATACGGCCGATTACGCCATAGACGCTATAAGCGAGGTCTTCTATACGCACCACCCACATCCCTAGGAACCTGGTACCATCATATTTATAACCTCTGTTCTTCTCTAATGTTATAGTCAACTATCCTTTACATATTTACGTGCTTCTTTCGTAAATGGACCGTGCATTTTACGGTAATCATTACCTTCTATTGTCCCAGTGGTAGCGTTATTACGCTTTAACACTAGTTTGAAAACCTTTGTTTTCTAAGTGAAACTTTAAAAAAAAAAAAGGAAGAAAAAGAAAGAAAGAAAGAAAGAAAAAAGAAAAAATCATTATAATCAGTAAAAAAATCTATTGTTTTTTTAAATAAAAAATAGCTGACTCATACAAGATTCTTGATATTTTTTTAGAAAGTTTGTACTTTTATGAGAAATAAGGAATTATGAATCGATTCCTTTTTCAAGTTAAAAACACGGATAATCGAATAGTATGAATTCTTGAATTTAAATGAATTATCCAAGATGTAACTAATGAAATGTCGAGCCAGCAATCATGTCATTTTCTAAGGAGACTGTTTAGGTATCGGAGGTTGAAATCGAGTACTTATTCGGAATCAAATAGGTCGAATTAAGTCAGGCTGATGACGACGACGACGACGACGACGACGACGACGACGACGACGACGATGATGATGATGATGATGATGAGGATCGATCGATCGTTCGTTGTGTGGTTAATCGGGCCGAACGTGGGTGTAATTGGCCAATTAGTTAATCCCTGATAAAAGTTTCGTCGTGTATCATTAGTCCTTCACGATTCATTACGAGAGATCTTTAACTTGTATCCTGGCGGATTCTTATTTATTAGCCCGTTACATCTTATCATTATCCGTTCGTACTAAATCTAATTTACGTGATTAATCGTCAGCTAGGGAGATTATCGATCACGAAAGATTTAATATCAAAATTATGGAAATTATTCTCAATGTTATCATCTTGTAATTCGTGTACTATGTACAAGAACGTTCGAATTTATTCGGAATATGGTAGAGAAACGTTCTCAAACTCCAGTGAGACTGTGGCAAAGTACGATTAACTTTGGCCGAGATAATTCTCGTACCGCGACTAGATGAGTAACAGCATTCCACGGAAATTCGCTGGGCGTCAATGACACCAGCGAACAACACACTACCGACAATTAAACTCCACGTAGTTTTTTATTTCTTTTTTATCCGAGAGATACATGCCTCTAGTATTTCTTTTTTTCCTTTTTTTAACTAATCATTATTTCTCTCTCTCTCTCTCTCTCTCTCTCTCTCTCTCTCTTTCTCTACTTTTATTGCAATGATTCATCGATCGTGCAAGTATATATTATACGAGATAGCCTTTTTAATGTACAAAGAAATGATTTTCTTTTCTTTGTTTTGTTTACGATAATATCACATTATAGATTTCCGGGCCCTACTCGACGATGACACGTACAAAAAGTTATTGAGATGCCTAAAGTGATAGTTAACTTGTATCGACGGTAATGCTCGAACGCATACGTGATAAGATGTCTGGCCATTCACACGTACTCATTTTGTTGAATACGAAGTCGGCAGGTCGATAAGTACTATGCTTCGCTTGTTGTATAAGGCTTTTGCTTCTTTGTTCTTTACTTCTCTCTTTCTTTCTTTTTCTGGTACAGCAATAGAACGTATCGTTCTTCGTCTAAAATCAAAAGGAACGAATATTTACGGAAATTTTAATGTATTCTCGCTAAGAAAAAAACATTGTTTTTCATTTTATCGCATTAAACTCTTCGATAATACGGTCACGTTATATAATTTTCTTATAAAATTGTATAAAACAACAAACAAAAAAGAAAAGAAAAGTAAAGGTTATAAAGGGTTAAAATTTTGTTTCTTTTTCTCTCTTTTTATTTCCTTTTTTTTTCAGAGTAAAAATAGAAAATATAACAGTTAACGACTTTCTATCGTGTTTTTTGTCTCGTTCGTACGATCGAAGTCAAAGTTTTTGTGTAGCTTCTCGCGTTCCGCTTGCGTGACAAGATGGCTAAAGAAAAGGGGTGGTTGGAGGACAGGGAAGAGAGGGATAGAAAGTCTCCTCTCTCCGTCTTTCTCTCTCTTTCTCTCTCCCTCTCTAAATCGGATCCCTACTTATTCGAGAAGATTCGAAAAAAAGGAATCGGTGAATGATCGATAATCGTTTTAATCGATTCCGCTTGAACCAAAACCAATGTAGCACGGAAAGTGTTCGGCCCTCGAACCGTAACCGATATTTTTCCGGTTTCCGTTCCCGTAACAACACCGATTGAGAATAACGGTCCTCGTCGAATGGTTACGGTTTCCGAAAGTAGTAGTACGAGGAAGCCGATTTGAAATAAGTCAAATGCCATCATGTTTGTAACAGGAAGAACAGAGAGAGGGAGAAAGAGAGAAATGCAAGAAGAATTATTAAATGCAAGAAAAGTTTAACCGTTATTGAACGTGATTGGCTCTTGAAAAGAAAAGATGAAAAAAGAATCTTGAAATGGACGTATGTGTATGTGTACATATATGTACGTTTATATACATTTATATATTTATGTATATATATAATATACATTTTCTTATTATCCTAGTAAATAATCCTTCAATTATATTCTCTTTCTAGGCCAAGATCATTTTTCTATTGTTAAGACGATCACGAGATACCTCGTGACAAAGTTACATCGCTAACAAACGGCGATATCACCGAAGATGACACGATTTTCTTTACTTTTTATTATCAAACTGAAAATATATGTATGTATAACGATGAATCATGGTTAGTTTTAACTGTGTAAAAACATCCCTCGAATTTTAGCTAAACAATAGAAATATGACTCGTTTGTTTTTCTTTATAATTTATAATCATTTCGAATATTTCAATGGTCTTGATTTCTTCAATTTCCGCTCTATAGAAATAATATTCTAGTTTTAATTATATGATAAATGGAATAATAAATCTATATAGGTACGCAAAACGATCGGTACTCTATTACGTATTTACTTTATAAGAATGAATCGAAGAGGCGTCGACATTCATCATACGGCATATTTCCCGACACACCCATCCTGTTGTTCTCACCATGGATTTTCCACTTCCTACGATCGAGAGATTATCTTCCAGCTCGAATATCGCTTTCGAGCTTAACTGTACTCGATATATATATATATATATATATATATATATATATACATATACATATATATATCTTGGATTGTTTATGGGAAGTGATAAACGAAAATAAGTTTCTCTGTGAACAAAGTTTGTAAATCTTTATTTGTTAATTGCTAATTATTTACTATTTATATTCCTACCTGTGAACAAAGAAACGACAATTTACGTTTATATTTACACTATTTAAATTTTATATTTCACTCTTGTGCTACTTCTCTCGTCTACGTTCTATTTCTTATTGCCCTTTTCTCTCCCAAATCTTAACGGCTCGGTTTTGTAGGTAACTAAAGAATTTGTAAATAACAAAAACAATGGAAGGGCGGAACATGAGACGCGCGGCTAATCTTCCTAAAGAAAGTATACTTTCTTTAGATATATATTAAAAATTACATTACGATAATCTGTTTGATGAAATTTTATTTAAAAAGAAAACTACATTAAACATTAATATATTCTAATTATACGCATGCAAACATTTAAGATTTGAATCCAATTCGATTGAAAAACAACGAACAGCACATTTTGCTCGTATATAAATTTTTGTTGAAGGGTGGAGGAAGGGAATAAATCGCAAAAATACATGCAATGTATTTCACGTGGGCGATGTCCCGTTGTAATTTCTAGCGCAAACCCAATCAATGAAAATGATGAAGTACACAATGGAGTCCTTAATGAGCGAAGGGTGGTACCGCGCATGTTGCTGCTCTCAGTGTATTCGCGGAAGGAGGGACTGACGACGGATTGTTTTCTCATTGATTAAAATCCTTTTCAATGGGTCGGCCGTGAAACGTTGAAAAGCGGTTGGTTGGTCGGCTAAAAAGCTCACTGAGTTGTTTTCGACGGGGGGTCGAGACGAAAGTATTTCGTGCGTCTAATTGCAGTCGCTCTAATTGCGCCTCCCTCTTTCTTTTTTATTTCCTTCTCTTTCTCTCTATTTCTTTCTCTTAGAGAAAAAAATGAAAAAAAATGAAAAAAACAAAGAAAGAGGGAACGATGAAAGAGCAATACACTAAGCTCGGTCGCACGCGCCACGACGAAGCGCGTGCCGCGACCCATCGAGAGAACCGTCGTCGTTGACTCGGTGGCTCGTTAAACGAAAATTAGAATTGATTTAGCTGCTAGATTGAACGGTACTTTATCTCTCTTTCTCTTCTCTTACACGCGGATGCAATCGCATGCAACCATGGCGCCGTTGCTAATAGCAGCGCGAGCCATTCCGAATCATCATACTGCGATTTTTCTATTTTATGAAATTTTCCAATTTTTTTTCCTTCTGTTTTCGTTCTCTTTTCTTTACATGATATATATTCCATTATAATTCTATAAAACGTATCGACGTGTAGAATTTTGATGAGATTTTAAAGAAACATTCAATAATGCGTCACTACCCATCGAATGTAAATAAATAATCGTTCCTTCGATTTTTTGTCGATTTATCAAAAATTTGTTGATGTTATTTTAGAGTATTGAAACCACCAGGCGGTGGAAGCAGCGACATCTTCGGCTCAACTCAAGACGAGACCAGTCCACGCCGTGTGAAGAATCACAATCAATCTCAGCTTGGTAGCGCATTATTCGGTGACGCACCCGATTCCAGCAACAACAGCAACAACGCGACCGGCAATATGGATAACAACGGCGGCGAGATTACACCACGCTCCGGCAAGCCCGGTAATGATTCATACAATCGCCTGTTTGGCCCTCCCGATGCCCCACCCACAACCCCAAACGCGAAAAATTACATGCGCAGCAATATACCCCTCAACGGGGATGATACAACGTCGCCCGCGAAAAGTACATCATCCAGCAACTCGAGCTCGAGTATCGTCAACGGCTTTACCAATAACAACTCTAACGTCAACGATATCACAGGTAAGGACATCGTCGTCCTTCGCTGATGGAGGACCACCAATCTCCCTTTTCCTCTTCCTCCTCCTTCTCCTCGTCCTCCTCATCTTCTTCCTCTTCTTCTTTTTCTTTTTCTTCTTTTTTTCTTTTTCCTTCGTTTTAATCATGAAAGTATCTAGATACAGATACAAGGATACACAGGCAGGCTAGGACATTTCAATGAAAACCTTGTGTGTGTGTGCGCGCACGTGTAAGTGTATATGTGTATAGGTGTGTAAGTGATAAGTGTAAATGTTTCTTGCTCTTTACGAATATGAAAAAATATTTTTGTTAACCCTTGAATGCTATCATAGCTAAATTTTCATCTAAAAGAAAAAAAAAGGAACGATTTGTAACACTAATCCTTTGACTATTTGTTCAGAC
>NC_140824.1:4672500-4867500 GCF_050613455.1 Vespa mandarinia | reverse complement strand
TTCATCGATCGTTGATTTGGTACTCTCGGCTTATAGTTTCGTACGTGAAGATAAACTTTATCATAAATTACTACTATACATATACACATATAGTACTTTGATAAATCCATCGAACGAGAAAAACACAAATTTTTTTGATCATATTACACAACACACACACATCCACTATCTCTCATTTTCTTTGTCTGTCTCTCATTTTCTTTCTCTCTCTCTCTCTCTCTCTCTCTCTCTCTCTCTCTCTCTCTCTCTCTCTCTCTCTCTCTCTCTCTCTCTCTCTCTCTCTCTCTCTCTCTCTTTCTCTCTCTCTCTCTCTCTTTCTCTCTCTTTCTCTCTTTCTCTCTACTGTTTTTTTCTCTTCATTTTTCCAACTTCGACTTTTCAAATGACGCAATCCCCAATTGTCTACGTTATCATCTTCTTCTTTATTCTCGTCTAATAAATATATTTCGGCCGAAAATTAAAACGAATAAACAAAAAACCGAAAGGCCTGCCTATCCTTCTCGTCGCGATCATTGTTTAGAATTAATCCCGACTTAGTCGAGAACCCCAAGAAAAATAATTTCTAGATAGTGGTGGTTAATCGATATTCTCGATTGTAATGATCAAAAGTAATAATAATTAATTAGATTGCAATGGACGAGAAGAGGGGGATAAGAATTAAACAAAAAGAAAAAAATATAAAAAAAAAAAAAAAAAAAATGCGAAACCAACTTATAATCTTCTCCTAAATATAATTAAGAAAGGAAAAACTAAAAAAATTAAAAAATATTAAAAAAAAATATTAAAAAAAAGAAAATAATACAAAAACAAGAACAACAGGAAAAGAGTCGCAGTCGTCGCGGATACTCCCCCCTCCAGAGAACTGTGTACTAGAATTAGTCATGTGATAATATCTAAAATAAAAATACATGATGCGTTAAACCCATTAAACCGCTATATAGTGCGTTCTTAATCTCCGTGCCTTCTTAATTGTAAACTTTTTTGTGATGCATGGAATATGGTACATGCAAAATTAGACAAAGGATCGATATCTCTTATGATTAATATTATCGGTCTATGATATAATATCAATGAGTTTGCATATTATGACGCACTTTTCAATTTAATGAATTATACGTAAATAATATCAATTCTCGTACGTATTTGATTATTTATGCAGCAATGCGCTATTATTATTATTATTTTACTATTTTATTATTATTATTATTATTATTATTATTATTATTATTATTATTATTATTATTATTATTATTATTATTATTATATTATTATTATTTGTCTTTTTTATCGCAATCGATTCCTCTAGTTCGGGGCACGTATTTAGAATTTAGTCGAGTAAATACGAATAGAGGAAATATTTTGCGCTCGTTGATCATGTATCGCCTATTCCTCTGCTTTTTATACATATATCTCCTCTTTCGTATTAGGATATATAGTGGATTATTATTATTACGAATATTTCTTCTATTCTATTATATCACTCTTTATCTTTCCCTCCCACCCTCTCTCGATCCCTATCTGTATCTCTATCTCTCTATCTATTTCTAATTTTCTTTTATAGTTTCATAATTCTTATTTCACAGCAATATTTCGCGCGCACATGTGTATCGTTTCTCTTTCTATTCACCAAGTTTTTACAATCGTTTGGTGTGAGTAAAGTTATATCATTTATAATGCATCGTAATTAGTCATGAAGAAGCCTTTTTGTATTCTGGCATTGATTAATAAAGTTTTGTAAGCAATAATTATCTTTTCAAATGTTTTTCTTCGTAAATTAGAACTGTGCGTTAAATCATGATCGTTTTTTTAGTTATATTATGGTACTTTCTTCTTTCACCAGCTTTCATTTACATGGTCCAATTATTTTCTATATCAGCTTCCTTTACAATTAAATATATAATTTTAGGAAACATCTATGAACAGTATTTTAATATCGAAAACTTATATTTAATTAGTTTTATTGTTCGGTCATCGAACATTTACAATTAGTACGTATCTAGCAGATGAAACATCAAATTTGTGATGCTCCTGAAAGTAGGCAATTATTCGTACATACATGATATAAAAAGCCCTTATACACTCTGTATACACCTTGTATCAAAAATATTTATTAACTTAAAAAAATACAATATAACAAACGCAATTACACGTAATTTATTTATATAAGACATTTAAAGTAAATTGAAAGTAATACAAAATCAAAATACTAATAGAAAATATAATACTGTGAGGTATATAAAAAGTATGAGGTATGAAAATTAAAAAAAAAGAAAAGATATTAACATATACATGAGAAAATAATTCCAAATAAATTTCAACCGTGTTATATATCGCGTTACTTAACAATATCGGTAACGAATAAATGTAATAAAATTTACTATATACCGTAAGTTCTGCGCGCCGATTATACATCATACAAATACGTAATATATTTTTTGTTTTTGTTTTATCTATTCAATAAATCACTCTTCGCTCCTTCAAATATCAGCAATAAGAGTTTTGATTTCGGACTCGTCAGCTTTACAGAGAGTAGCGAAGAGGTGTTTGTAATTAGTTTCTTGTTCCATTCGTTTAGCTATTTCACGTGATCTGTTTGTAATTGCAGATGGAATACCAGCCAACCTTGCTGCATTAAATCCATATGACTTAGGACAGGCACCTTCGCTGAGTTTATATAAAAATGTAACAGTTTCTTGAGACACTTCTTCCTCTTCTTCAGTTTCTACCATGCATGCCTATAAATAATATAATACAAAAAATATCACACCACAATTTTTTCCACTTTTACACTTATATAATGATTAAATATTGAATGAATTATTTACCATATGAACTAATGTCACATCTGGATTATTTTTATAATCTTCTACCAGCGAGTGGTAATGTGTTGAAAATAACGTACGACACTTCAACTTCGTCAATTCATTAACAACTGACGCAGCTATAGCTGTACCATCGTACGTCGAAGTCCCACGACCTAAAAATAATCGATATTTTTTATTTTTTGATTTATTATCAACAAAATAAATGACCAAGATTCATCTTACCCAATTCATCTAGCAAAACTAAAGAATAGGGTGTAGCATGTTTTAATATCGCAGCAGTTTCTGATAATTCTACTAGGAATGTACTCTGACCAGCTAGAATATCATCGTTTGCCCCTAATCTTGTAAAGATACGATCAACTAATGTTAAATGACATGAACTTGCTGGTACGTGACAACCCTAAAAAGATCAAAGACAAAAATAATTTTACAAATTCTTCGGTACTCGATTATAAGATGTGTTTCTCTTTAATGATAAATTGATAAGAGACTTACTATTTGTGCCATAATCGTTAACAAGCCTATTTGACGCATTAGAGTTGATTTTCCCCCCATGTTTGGACCAGTTAAGATAATTACTGAAGAAGATTGGTCTTTCGCAATTAAAGTATCATTGGGAATAAAGTTCTCGGATAATATACATGGATGCTTTCCGTCTTTGATGTCGATAAAAACCTTTTTATAAATCATTAACAGGTTTATATGAAATCGCATTTTAAATGTATACAGTTATATTCATATAAGATATCATTTTATATACTTACTCCCTCTTCGTTCGCGTCATGAATTTCTGAAATGCACATATCTCCACTGTGAGCATATTCAGTAAGGGATATGAGGACATCTAAAATAGCTATTTTATAAACAGCCATATGCCACATATCATATTTCTCGCTAAATTTTGCGAATATTCGTCTGTTTAGATCCTTCAAAACTTTGTCCCTACTTTCTTCAGCATTTATTTGTCTTGCCAAAAATTCCTAGAGGAATATCTAGTAATAGATAACTTCATACTTTACTTATTTATACTCTCTTAAGCAAAATATACTAACTTAAGCAAAGTTTTAATCAAATGAAAAATTAATTTTAGAAAAATTAAATGCAATTGATTTAACTAACTTTTGCTTCTGCGGTATAGTAGCGCTTGAAGCCTTTACGTTGTGACTGAAGTTCAAATCCTGGTCCTACTTTTTTTACTTGCGAATCAGGTATTTCAAGCTGAAATCTTTTTCTGTCTTGTCCAAAAAATGTTACTTTAACACCAAAATGTTTTCTTTGTTTTTCTAAATAAGCATCTAAATCATGTTTAATTTCTTCCAATTGAGATAATACCGAATCATATTCCTCGTCCACTCCCTTTTTAGGAACAATACATCCCTGCTTCTTTGCTTCCTCGTGATCGAATGCTGTCTGCAAAAAAAGACATATTACAAATAAATATTAAATCTGTTAATGAGAATTAAAAAGAAAAAATTGAAATATTTATTGTCTAATTCAATTACTTTAAAATAATCGAGTGTTTCTCTTAAATTGGGAAATTCTCCGTCTGGTTCAAATTTGGTACATTGATTTATCAAATTAGTATTGAAGTCTGGAAAAAAATAATACCAAAGGATAAAATTGACATTTCATATTAACTCAATATATAAATGTAAATACATACTAGAAAACAAATCAATAATCTCCAATACTTTTTCAAATCCATCCAAAGTTGTGGTAAAGTCCGCGATTTTTCTTTTTGAGTATATTTGACCTTCAAACATAATTGCTCTCCCATCAGGATGATTCCACAATCTCGCTGCATTTCCTAGAGCATGTATTCTGAAAATAAATTCATATTTACAGATAAATAAAAATGACGTTGCAAATAATGTTTTATATATTTTAACAAAATATTTTATATCTTACTTGCTCAATAATCTTTCTAAGTCAGGAAGGCCTGACAACATAGATCGAACAGACTGTACTACATCCGTTCTATCCATTAACTCTTGTATAGCCTTTTGACGCTCTTTTATAACGTTTTTACGACAAGATGGTCTGCACACCCATTCTCGTAGTAATCTACATTATTAAATACAATATAAATAAAAATATTAATATATGAAAAAACCAAGGAAGCAATGGGTACCATAATCATACACTTTTTACCTTTTACCAAATGCTGTACAACAATGATCCAATGTTTTCATAAGGGAACCTTCTCCAAAAATTCGTAAATTGTTGATCGTGATAGCATCCAACACCTAATTATAATTTGTTTTTAGAGAAAATATAATATATATATATTCTTTTTTATTAATTGCGCCTTAACAAAATACGTACCATATTATTCATAAGTTTCGTTTCTGTACGTGCATTTTCGCTTAAAAAATCAGCTGGTACGTATGTTTTAAATTGAGACTGCGCCAATAATTGTTGATCAAGCAAGTACTCTTTAAGTAAATATATACATCCTCCAAGAGCATGTACTGCTAATTCTTTATCTTCAGCAGGTGTTAAACCTAGACTGTCTCCTTTGAAATGATAAAATACATATTATATTATAAGAATACATATCTATATAGAGATTTTTTTCCAATATAAAGTGTATACATATACATACCTTCGCTTAAATAAGGTTGCAAACCTTCAGGCCAAGAAAAATTAGAATCTTTCTCCTTTTTAAAATATTCTCCTTCGTGAAGATGCTTCGATTAAAAAAAAAAGAAGAAAAAAAGAAAAAATACATTATTTGATATTGTCATAAATAAATCAATTTTAATAATCTTACTTTCAACGTATTCGCTGCGTTCCAAAATTGCGCTTCACGTTGTAAAGATTCTTTGTAGCAGGTTGCCAATGAATTATTTAAAAGTTGCAACATAGCTGGCGATAAATTTCCACGTTCATAAACAATCTAGAAATAAAAATATATTCAATATGAGAAAAATTGTAATTCTATTATTATTATTATTATTATTATTTATCAATAATAAATATACTGACATGGACTGGTGGATAATGTGCAAATAAGGTCAATAATCTCGAATTATAACAATCATCCTCGAATTGCCCAAGATAAAAGTCACCTATTGAAGTATCTATAAAGCATACTCCAAACATGCTGTTTGCTCTTGATTTACATTTTTGAACCAGAGAGAGCAAATAATTAGAATTAGGTGTAGATGCTTCAACATCCAGAGGAGAATAAACTCTAGTACCCTTTGTACTTATTTGACAAATTTCTCGTTTTACAACCTTGTCGAATTTTGTTACTTTGGACACTAAAAAATATAAAAACATCATTTAGTATGAAACGATATGCATCATCTAATTAAACTATCGATAAGCGTAATTCTTTACTTTTACTGCAACGTTGTGTCATCATATCTGGCGTTTCAGTTTGTTCAATACGTGCGATTTTATATCCTCTTTCGATGAGACTCGTTGAAAAGCGTCCATATCCAATTTCTGGAAAACCAGAATGTGCAAATTCGCCCTGTAAGAAAAATAATAAGAAATTCGAAAGTCTTTTTGCATCTTTTTATTAACTTACACGCATATATGTGAGATTAAGCTCGTTAACTCCAGTAACTGCATCCATGTGATATAATTCATAAAACTTTCCAACTTTGAAAAAGAGAACACAATCAAAGTGTTTGCTCTTGATTTCCCACCACTGTCTCATGGCCTATGGAAAATGATAAGTATTAGTAATAGAATATCAAACATTCGCATACAACAAGATATTTAAAAAGACTGTAGCCCTTACAGGTGTTTGATTGTTAAGGAAATCCAAAGGTACATAAACAGTCTTAGAATCATAATTTGGATCAGCTGGCGGTTTTCTATTAATATCTCTCCTTTTATTAGGTTGAAGAAAGTCGTATTTTAAATGAGGCCATGAATCTACTGTAGTAACAGATGCGCTTGTTGATTGTTCCATTAATTGAGGTGGTGAAACTGATTTTATTTCCTTCTTTCCTGACGGTTTCTGAACTACTTTTCCTTTACGTGAACGTTTCGCTATTACAGATTTCTTTGGTTTCTTCTAAAATATTAAAGAACATTTATTATAAAAAAAAAAAAAAGGAATTTATCATCAACAACATTCAATTTACTTCAGGACTTTCTTCATCTTGTGTTTCTATTTCACTTTCTGGAACATTTTCAGAAAATGATTCAGATTCGCTATCTTCATCTGCTGAATCTATATAAAAAAATAAAATATAAATAGCTCGATGAAAACTTATTATAAATGAAATGATGAGATATATATACCAGGTTTAAAGCTATCCCCAGAATCTTCGCTATCTTCAGCTATAATGATTCGACGTCGTTTAGATTGTACTGGCATACTTTCTTCATTTCCATTAGATTCATCATCTTTCCAAACTCTTTTGCGTATATCAGTTTGATGATTTTCCTTTTCTTCTGTTTTTCTCTGTCCTATGCAAAAATTGCATCCACAATCAATTAACAAGGATTTAAAATATTATATTTATCTAAATTATAATTTATACTACTTGCAATATAAATTGAATAACGAGAAAAAATTGTAAAAATACAATACCGAATATATCTTTTAAAATAAATAAAAATTGCATATATTTATTTATACATTTATGAATATATTTGTTATTTACTTTATATAATTGCATTATATTTACAAATGAAAGTATTGGTAATTTACAAAATTGATATAAAATATTTTAATCTACGAACCTTTCTTCTTTTGCCCACTTTTTGGAGTTTCTGGCTTTACATTATTCATAACTTTACTATCTCTTTGTTTAACAGTCTTTGGCGATGTAAAATAATTATACAATGTATTCACTTTCGACATTTTTTATATTCGATTAAATAAAGTCTTTGAAATTTTTCTATGAAATTTCTTGCGAATTACTCAATCCGATTCTAACGACGCTAATACTTCTCTTCTGTGCGCACGAAGTTAAAATCGCGGCAAAATTTTAACTATCCTATGATGTAATACGTCATCGATTACACACATTTTTCCCTAGGATATTAACGAAAAAAAATTAACTTATTTATCGATTATATATACACAAACTGTTTTGTAATATTTAACGAGTAAATAAAATCATCAATAAAGACTTTCAAAAGATTATGAGTTACAACAACAAATTTGAGATATAAATATTTTCATCACTTATGATGTACAAATATTAAAAACTTTGTGTCCATTTCGTTGCGTATATACGAACATCTGTTAATATGAAAATCTATAAATATCTTTCAAAATTTAGGTATTATATTTAAATACTTTTAATGCATGTACCTACTTTTTTTGCTACATTGAAATTGTATCGCGCCGTTCGTATTAATTTACTTACCATCCAATCAAAATGCAGATTCTTTTTATTCAGGCAATCGGATTGTTGAAGCTGGTGGTGATTCATAATCACGATGAAAATTTGCAAATAATCAGAAAGATCCTTTTTTTGTCTATTTCCGAGTCTAGTTTCTTTATAATAATTAGTAACAAAAATCTATATTTTGTCATTGGTCAAATGTCCTAGTACAAACTGAAAAGCAAAAACAGTTATTGGTTAAATTCACGAAAGTTTCGATCAGTTCCGGCTACTTTAGTGAAAAGTACAAAGTTGCTGGTATCGATATTTTTCGTGGTATCCTTTCTCAAAGCATACTTCATGCCTTACGGATTCTGAAGTTAACCGTGTGGGCTGGCGAGATAGCGAGCCGTTTGTATTTCTGTTAATCTTCACCACTATCATGTCTTCAGGTAAATATATTTGTTCGAAAATTTTATTTATATAATTCTTCATTTTATTTTATATAAATCAGCTTGTAAGAAATATTCTATATAACGTTAGCCTGATTTTTCCATGAACATAACCAAACTTTACATAAACCATGCACCATGCTTTCAATATTGTACCATACTTTGTTAACACTATGTTTTATATATTTAAAATTAATACATCATCCATTTATCTAGGTAAAAAAGGAAAAAAGAAGAAAAATTGTAAAACCGTTGATTTGATGTCATTCTTGGCTGATGGCGGTGGAACTCCTACCATACCTTTAAAATCAACGAGCTGGGCTGATGATGTTGAAGATGAACATGGTATGTGAATATTATAAATTTATAATAGATCATTATTTTATATTCTACATAAAATATAGTTTGTTCTATTATATAAAAGATATTTAATTTTTTATAAACTTTTCAATCATCAATAAAATTTATTTGAAAAAGTATATAAGACAAATAATAGCGAGATACTAAATAAAATAATGAATATCATTACAAAATATGTATTAAATCCTTAATATATATTGACTAGATAATTTTGTATGACTTATTTATCTAGTTAAGATAAAAGAATTTACGATTAACTCGGTATTAAGATTAATTTGATAATAATAGAAGAGTGCAATAGTTTGAATTAATTTCAATTTAATTTATTAAGATATAATGAAAAATGTTTGTTTATATTTCTTATCTTACAGAAGGAGGATATACTTCAAGGAGTAACAAAGAACCAGTTGTTCTACCTACTGCGCCCAGAGCGGCAAGAGGTCCACGTATTGATGAAGAAAATATTCCTACAAATCCTCCTTTTGTAGCATATGTTACTAGTTTACCTTATGAAGTAGATGAAGATGATCTTATTGAATTTTTTGCTGAGATGAAGGTTGGTTTACTTCGTTGTAACAAACTTTCAATTTTTCTGCTTTTACATTTGCTTTTACATGAATATATATTAATTTTGTGATTTTTGTACATTATAGGTTACTAGTGTACGCTTACCAAAAGATCCAAATAAACAACTTAGAGGATACGGATATGTAGAATTCGAAGATCGACAAAGTTTGATTGACGCTCTTTGTATGACAAATACTGTAAGACAATGAATTGATTGCTTTGATTGAATGATTACTTTTAATACCAAAATGAATACATAACGTTGTATGTTTAGACAATGAAAACTAGACGTATCCGTATCGAGGTTTCAAATAGCAGTAACGATGAAAGACGTGGTGGACGTATGGGACGAGATAATCGCAGAGACAATTATGATGATCCGGAGCGCACTTCTGGAGATTGGAGAAGTAGGCCTAGGGACGAACCTCCAAATTCCGATGGTGACTCCTATCGTAGTCGTTACGATAATAGGGACAGAGATAGGGAGAGAGATAGAGATAGGGAAGGTATGTATATAATATAATTTCTCAATGTATATTATTCTACTATGACGACAAAGGAAATATGTAAACAATTTTCTCTGTTATATTTTATATAGCTACTGATGATAAACCTGGTGCATGGCGTAATAGAAGCG
Source organism: Vespa mandarinia (assembly GCF_050613455.1). Classification (NCBI taxonomy): domain Eukaryota; kingdom Metazoa; phylum Arthropoda; class Insecta; order Hymenoptera; family Vespidae; genus Vespa; species Vespa mandarinia. Next base: position 4,857,362 of record NC_140824.1, on the reverse strand, counting down.
AAGATGACAGAGGAAGATCAGCATTCAAAGACAGAGGTTTTAGGGATGATGATAGGGATAAGGAATGGACACGATATGGCGATAGAGGTGGTAGTAGAGATAGAGATGGTGATAGAGATAGAGACAGAGGTAGCAGTTTTGGTCCACGTCGCGATTATGGAGATTGGGAACGTGATGGACGTAAGGATGGAAAAGGAAATTCAGAAACGAAACGTAATGATCATATTATAAATTATATTGAAAAAAATTTTAATATGAATTTTTTTTTTTTTTTTTTTTTTTTTTTTTCTTCTTACGTATACATTAAATTTTAGCTGCTGAACCAAGGACCAGACCAAAGTTACAACTGCAACCTCGCACCAAGCCTATCGAACCATTAAATGTTAAAGATGAAAAATCGGAATCCGTAGCTCCAGCTTCCTCTACATCGGTACCCGCGGCAAATATTTTTGGTGCAGCCAAACCTGTAGATACTACTGCCAGAGAAAGAGAAATCGAAGAACGTCTTGCAAAATCATATGCAGAATCAAGATCAAAAGAAGAAGCGTATGTGGAAAATATTACTTTATATAATTACCGATCTTTTTAATCTTTTGATATAATTTTAATCTTCCGAATTTTTCAGAGAAAATGAAAAACGTAAGGAAAGTACATGGGGACGTCGCAATGGAGTGAGTTTTGTAAATTAATTATCAAAATGAAATGTTTAAATATGAAAAAACAAATACATATCAATAATTCTTTTATTTTTCACGTTGCATTTTTTTTTTTTTTTTTTTTTTTTTTTTTTTTTTTAGGAAGATCGCGATGATAAAGAAAAGGATAAGAGTCGTGAGACTTGGAGGTCAGAGGGTGAAAAAAAATGGACCGACAAATCGGCGTCGCATAGTCATTCAACTTCAGCACGTTCTGGTACTTTTATTTTTCTACATAAAAGAACTTCGTATATATAGTTCGAATTTCAAAAAAAAAAAAACCTAAAGAGAGATACACCGACTATAAATAAATACACTGTTTAGATCAACATGGAGATTCCAAAGGAGATTCGAAAGGATCCAATCCTCGCAGTGGGCCACCGCCAACAAAAACATCCCAGAAAAGCGACAATCGTGGATTAGATAGGTAATGAAATATTAGATATTTATTTTTATTATTATAATTAGGCTTATTATTTCATATACCTGTTGATCCTGAAAAAACATATTTGCATATAGTTTTTGTATAATATGCTTCATTGAGATTAACTGTAATTAATTCGTGAAAAGAAATTAATTATATAATTATTATAATAATAAACTATAGCAGGGAACGAAAGGAAAGAGATAAGGAAAAGGATGAGCTTGATAGAATGCCTAAAGCAAAAGATGAAAAAACTCCAGTGAGTAAACATTTTATTTTTTCTTTTTTTTTTTCTTTTTTTTTTCTTTTTTTTTTTCTTTTTTCTTTTTTTTTTTCTTTCTTTTTTTTCTTTTTTCTTTTTTTTTGTAACTTTAGTAGATGTAAATGATCAATGAAAATTCCATTTCAGAATTTTGTCGTTTCCAACAAGTATTCCATGTTACCTGATGACGCGGATCCTGACAATATTGAAGATTAGTCGTACGATCATAAGTTTACTATGCCATGTGCATTATAATTGGTCTATATACACACATTACTAATGTTTGATTTACAATTAAAAATACGTATCCAATTGATTCATAAGCAAGTCATATGCTCTTGGTACTATTTTACAGGAATTATTGTTGATTTATATATATTTAATCTATTTTATTATTCCGAATACAATTATCAATCTCTATTTGTGTATTTGATTTATATTTAATACGAGTGCTCTGTCTCATTAGATCAATGTGGAAAAGTTTTCGTACTGCTATATTAAAAAGAATTATTATTTCAATATCTTAAATATGTAATTCTATAAATATTACATTCACAAGATAGGAATTGGGATTTTATTCGTTGTAGAGTTGTTGTACATTGTATCTTATTTACAATATAATATATGAATACCGATACAGTTACGTCAGATACTGTTGTGTAGTATTTTTTACGATAGCACATTGCTTTAATATTAGTAAGAAAAAAAAGAAAATAAAAGGTGAACCTTCATTAATTGTATTAATTGTGTGCTATGCTATATGCGTCGAATAGTTTAAACTACATAACTAAGAATTGCACATTGGAGAAAATAACATTTACGTTCGCGTATATACGAAATTTATATTTTGAAATTTTATTACATAATTCAAATTTATCGTTCTACCTATCTCTACTTGGTATAAATTAAACTAAAATTCTCTATAATTTTTTAATACAATAAATTAGTAAATATTATAATAAAATTAACGGTATTGCACACTTTTGTACGTTCATGTATACAAAACTGTGCAAAAAGTTTTGTACGTCTATCTATATATATATATATCTATATATACATATATATATATATATATATATATATATATGTATATATGTATATATGTATATATGTATATATATATATTTATATATATATATGTATATATATATATTTATATATATATATATTATATACAAAAGTATAATCTATATTTATAATTCACTTGACATATTATATCAATTTTAGTGGGTTATTATTGTTGAGTAGTCTGTGCCAATTGACGCAATTGCTTTAAAACAGTTTCTAACAATTTTTTCTTATCTCTCTCACTTTTCTTCAGTACAGAAAATACTGTTTTTTTATCAGATTCTTTCAATCTGTAAAAAAGTACGTCTTATGAAGATTTAATACAATATTCTGCGCATGTATAATAAAAAATAAAACACTTTGTTACATACTTCTCTAATAAGATCACAGCCATATTTGGAGTTACTAAGTTATATTTGCTCGAATCATGACCATAGTCATGAAAATAGGTTGGCCAATCCCAACCCATAAACAAATCTAGCAATTGTCTTAATTGACTGAAATATTGCAATAATGTACCTTCCGGTAAACCGACAATAGGTTCTGAAGCAGCAAATTCTGTAAAATGTAATCATATACTGTTGCATAATTGCTCATATTACAAAATAAAAATAATCTGTAAATACAAGGTACACATACGTTCGCATTGTATAGTATCCAAATTGACTTGTTGAAGTGCACCCATTGATATTTGCTTTACATCTTCACTAATTAATATATCTAATATAGCTTTTGCTATATGATCGCAAGCTGATTTACATGCAACTTGTGCAACTTCATCCTAAAAATTCAAAAGATAAATTTATTATATGATAAAATTGTACATGGATTTGTGTATATATATATATATATATATATATATATATATATATACACGCTACACATATATATTTTTTATACATACTGGTAAATTAGTGAAACATGTAAATGTACTTTGTAAAAATGCTATGAGATCTGTAATGAATCCAGAAGCATGGCCTTGAGGTTCAGACAAATTCCAGTCATAATTTTCTAATTCCAAAAATTCGTCCAACTTCTTTTCAAGTTTTTCACAAATCTGCGTTTCCGCGTCTTCCCTTGCCACTCTAAACATAGCAGATTTGTCTCCCACACAACTTAATTGTCCTTCGTGTTGTGTTCTGTATATTATTAAATTAATTATTTCATAACTTTATTAAATGTTATTAATAATGTTCTTACCCAGTAATATTAGTAACAAATTCTTCCAAGTATTTTGTGGACTTTTCTAAATAACCCATGTTTATTATAATTTGAACTACTTGTAATAGAGCTAAAGATGGTTTTCGAAATAACGACGATAAACATCCACTAAATGTTCTTGTCAAAAGCAAATTCGTTGATTTACAAATCATTTCATCTATTTCAGCTTGCGTAAAATTTAAATCTTCCGAATATTTCAAGCAAGCATAAATAAATTCTTTAACTTGTTGATAGACTTTTGGTACCATGGCTGAAAATGGAAATTTTTTAGGAAACTTGGCCTTTTGTAATTCTTCATCATGATATGGAAAAGAACTAAGAATGCTTTCGTATTCTGCTTGTGATGTGACCTGTAATTAATTAACTGATCTCTGATATATGATCTAAAGCACATAATACGTTTTTCTCGACACGATCGATATATATCATACCTGTAATGGTAAAAAACTATCCTCGTCTAAAATATCTCGAAAAACTTGAACCCAATGTTGCATAAGAACTTCGTTGTAATGTACACGAATTTCTTGTAGTAAATCCCAAAGTTGTCCAACGGGATATCCATAATTCTAATTGTTAAAACAGAATATATGATAATATTTATAATAGACACATATTAAAAACTTTACTTACACTTAATGTTGTATTAAAAAGCATTATCAAGTTTTTTATCTTTAATATCAACGTCGCATCTGTACAATATGCCTAAAAGAATTAACAATTAACGATTGATTAATTCTTTTAACTAATATCTTCGATTTAATGCGAAACTTACTGAATGTGTTCTAAGTGAATTGATTATTTTAGGTAAAGCCATAGTCCACAATTCTTCTAAATAAGAATGAGTAGCTAATCCATTACTTGTATTTAAAATATGATCTTCCACCACAAAAAAACCAACGATACTATGTAGGTAAGCCTGATATCCGATTAAACTTTCATGCTAAATAAAGATAAGAGAATATTTAAAATTGTGTATTAGAATGATGAATTTAATTGATACAAATCCTGTACCCACCATATTAATGGGAGCTTGTAAAACAAGCCTAGCCTGTTGCTTTCTTTGGTTTCTATAATAAGTCTTAAACGTTTCACCTTCACGGAGAACAGTGTAAATATGCATACAACGATATACCGGGCTAAAATCCATTAAGTCTTGCGCGCTTAATTCTTCTTCTCCGTCGCCAGATTCTGTATACGTATGCGATTTTTTCTTTTTCCGTCCAATAATCTCAGCTTCAATAACCAATTGTTCAGCAGTCTAACGAATGAACATAAGACAGTATTTATTATGTTATTTTATTATTTATATATATGATTAAAATTAGCCCTCTTATAATATTAATAAATGTAAGATTTTACTTACATGGCGCATAGCAACCTCTCCAATTTTTGGCGAATGTTTTCTTATATTCTCTAAAAAATCTCGCAGATCTGACATGGAAGCATCTTTTATGTTTTCACGCAATCTATAAAATTATAATAAAGAATTATGACATTAATATTAAAATTATAATTATGTAATGTACCTTTTATAATACTACCTACTGTGGAATTTGTTGAGTTATTTGGGAAGAAAATCTATAATTTGTAACTTTTGGAAGGTCATGATGTTCCAGTTGCTCAAGAGTTTTCAAAGCTGGGTAATAACGTTTATCTTTTAATTGCTTTTGTAGTTTTGCATAAGCTGCCAAAACAGGAAGGCACATAGTGAGACTGTTTACAGCAGCTGCCATGTTACTTTCTACTTTACGTGCCCGTACAAGTTCTTCTCCTTTTTCAATTACCTTACTAGAAGTGGCAGTTATACATTTGTCAAGTTCTAATATTTCTGCCTGTAAGATTAATGATATTTTAATCGAGCTTTGCAGCTTGTATAAAACAAAAACAAAAAAAAATACCACCTCGATACAAAGTTAAAGCAAATATAAAAACATTCTATTTAACATTGACTAACATTAAGTTGTTGTGCTTGGGAGCGAACTTGTAAAAGTTCACGAATGGAATCGATGAATCCTTGATAATGATGATTACACATTCTTTCGATATCTTTGTCATGAGCTTTGATGCGCTCATCGAGCTTCTCCAGAAATTTTTCATGTTCATTGCCATCATAAATTGCCCTGCGAAAAAGCCATTAAAAATAAATAATATGATTACTTCAACAAAATAATATGATTACTTCAAACAGCAACAGTAGTACCTGATAATAAGGCTTATACTATTATTGTTTGATGTCTCTATTTCGTATAAAAAATGTTCATGTTTAGGTGCAACGCTCGAAAGAATATTTTGAATTTGAGCGACCGATAATTTTGACATATTATTTAATTTGATCTTATCTCATTTTATTTTCATCCCTTAACTTGCGGTCTTGTTTTCATCCCTTCATTGCGCATATGCACCGTTCGATCTAGCATCTGCGTAAAGGGGTGGTTGTCGTAGGCGCGTTTTTTCGATAGAGAGATGCAACGATATGCCGTGATCCTAAATAAAATAATAACATACCGAAAAGTAGGTCCTAAATAATCGTCGATAGCTTCTATTTCTTGTATGAGAGCGTCGTAACGTTGCATTTTCTATTAAATTCCCTTTCAATATTGATGTTTTAAGATTAACACTTAATTTATCAAAAGAAAATGATTATTATCAAATTAGAATAAATCGTCATCCTAACCTACAAATTATTTTCAATCGATGTTTTTAGTAACACGATCTGTCAGCATAGACAGAAATAAATAATTAAACATACGATTTGTCAAATTCGGAATCTCGTATATACAATTCTGAACATATGATACAGGTCGCCCTCTAGCAAAGAAAAGGTTGAACTAATTTTTGTTTATTTTGGTACCCTATTTGGATCTTTTTATAGTTACGCTCTTGAATCATGAAGATGGAACCCCTTTAAATTTTTGTAGTAATACGTTCCTGAGCATCTTTCCATGAAAATCAAAATGCTAAATCTTGTCATAAATTATTGCAAAGGATGATTGATTATATGAATAATATTATATTCAAAAAGAGGATAATGAAAGGTGATGAATTTTTCTAAACTTTATATATGATTAGATTATTATTATTAGAAGAAAATATTATAATGTAGAAGAATTATGTTTTTTATTAATTAATAATCAACAATAACAAAATTCATATTGGCTTTTTCATAAAACATAATTGCATTTAAATTACATTATTGAAAGTTCTAATTTCATTACAAATTAATATTTACTTATTTATTTTGTCTTTACAATGCTTTTATGCATAAAAGAATATTTTAGAATGATTAATTATTTCTTAACATGTAATATTTTGAAATGAAGATGAGTTAAAAAAAAAGGAAAACACTTCAAATAAATGTTAAAATCCATTATATTTCTGAGATTACATAAAACTTTCAAATATACACGCTGAAATACAATATGTTGATTAAAAGTTATTTTAATAATTTGATATATATTTGTTGCTTACATTTGTCTCTATATATTTGCAGTATTATTTCATAAGAGATACTTTTAAATTGACGCGTATATTAATGCGTAATTTACAATTGAAATGAATTGGCCAATAATCCATTAACTCCTAAACCTTTTACTTCAAATATAGAACCAGCCTTAGGCTGCTTTTTCTTTTCTGCATCTGATAGTCCATAACTTGATGTGGTTATGTATAAAATTTGTAAGTTTGGTCCCCCAAATGCTACACTGGTTACTCTTTCTGCTGGAAGTCTAATTGTACGTATTAATTTTCCAGTTTTTGGATTCACGTTAAGCACCTAAATGAAATATATTTAAAATAATATTAATTATAATTGAATCAAAACATTCAAATGTTCTAACCATTGTGATTCATTTGTATACTCTACTTACAACAGATCCATTAAAAACAGCTATCCAAAGATTGCCATCAGTGTCTATAGTCATGCCATCAGGAACGCCAGTAGCAATGTTGTTTTTTTCTAAATCAAACGCAATTCTTTTATTAGCTGGAAAAGAAAAGAGATTGATGTAAAAAAGTACACGATTATTTTGTATTAAATATAAATGTTTAAATATTAAATTGGTTACATATAGTTCCAGAGAGAGGGTTATAATCGTATGCAGCTATTTGACGTGTAGGTGAATCAATATAGTAGAATGTATCATCTTCTTTATTCCATGCTAATCCATTGCTTATAGAAACAGGAGATATTTCAACGCGTGGATCAAAATCTTTTCCTATGCGATAAAGAGTTCCTTGATTAGGAACTACATCTCCATTTATTTCTGGACCCATGGTACCTGTCAGAAATATTAATCTATATTAATGCTATTGACTAAATTACACGATAACGGTATCTGATATTTTAATACTGACCACCCCAAAATCGTCCAGAGGAGTCAACTTTGCCGTCATTCCATCTTGTATCTTTTTGATTTTTATCAACCGTAGTTAATACCGTAGTAGAAGCTTTGGTTACATTATGCCCAGAATCCCATGTAACAAGAACAAACTCGGTGCCAGAACCTGCTACGAATTTATTAGGCTCATCCTCCACAGGTACAGCTACTCCAACTGGACCATTTTCTGTAAATAAATAATTTATAAGATTGATCAAAGATACATTATATCTCATTTTGATTTAATTGATTAATATCTATTACCTATATATGTGCATGTAACAGAGCCGGATGCAGGATCTAATCTGCATAATTTTTGATTAACGATATCCACAAAGTATAATTTCTGAGATCCATGATCCCAATGCGGTCCCTCGGTAAGTCCAAATGGTTCTGTCACTGCATTAATCGTAATTCCAGGTGTATTTTCATTAATTTCAGTTACACTTACTCTATAGAAAAATAAGACATCAATTATTCTAATTATTCAAATATTAAATTATTATAAAAATATTTGAGAAAATAATCATATTTTTATTATTATATTAATTGCATTCGTATGGGTTTGATAAGAAGTAAAATCAATGATTGCGTTGATTTATTGTTTCAATGACATATCAAGGGCAAATTACGTATTAGGTTATCGTATAAGAGAGAGAGGGACGAAAACAGAATGATAGAACATCATTTGATCGATCAAATGAAATTATAAAGCTATTAAGGAAATACTTGATGTATTATTAGACAAGTTCTACGAATGCTTTATACATCTACAGATTATGTAAAACATATTTACGTGACCATTTTAAAAAACCCGCTGATCAATTTTCAAACGTACAAAAATATTTTTAATTAGTAATAATCATTAATTGTTAAAAAATAGAAGAAATAACGAAAATAATTAAAAAACAATGAATTGTTGTTAAAATTTATGAACACTCGGTATAATTATAAACGTATGGATGGATAAAGAACATCTGTAGTATCTCAGACAAAGTCCTCTTCCGAACTGATCATTCTTACTCTCTGAATACCTTCGAATAACTTTTATTTATTCTTTCAAAATTCTAATTGAAGCACGATATAATGCACGATGATAATAAGTTCCATGATAATAAAACCACGTATATCTTCTCGTATTTATAAATGTCTCGCTCGTTATCAGAAATTGTTTTTATTCTTTTGAACGTTATTAAATGTCTGTATTCATGTTTAAAAATTATTAAAAAAGAAAAAATAATGTAGTCACTTATATCGAGTATATCGAATACGTACATATTGACACGATACACGTAAAATAAATTAGAAAGTACGAATTCCAATGAGCTTAGAGAACACGATTAGATCTTAAGCCAAGTGCACTCTGATTTTTTATCGTTTTATTTTTTTTACTCTTCTTACTTCTTAAACGTAATTGAAATCCTTTCACTTACCTAGCATTTGTCAAAGCAGTAAAATACGATGTGATGTATAAAAAGAAACGAAAAATATCGAACATAACGAAAATTTAATATTTTCGATGTAGTCGAAGAAAGTGAACGGGATGTACGAACTTCTCGGTGGATTTGATTCGATGTTGAAAAATTGAAAGTACCGACAAAGAAAGAATGCTTAGTCAAACTTATTCTTTATCCTTATATAGATTTTTACGTTCACTTCGGTATGCTGATAGAAATTGATAAGCATGATAGCACATAAAATCAATATTGTGATATTTACTCAAGACTTGCTGAATATAAATGAAACTTATCGTTAATGGAGTAGTGTAACTCCATTTATATTTTACAAGTGATATGCGAGCAATTAAAAAAATTAGCAAGTAAATACATTTTTTATGAATCATATTTTGTTGTTATCTTTTGGAAACAAATAATAAATGATTATTGAAAATATAATGTATTCTCTTCGTTATTTTTTCCTTTCGTAGAAAATAACACGATTTTTCTATATCTATTATCTATATGTAAATTTACTCAATTTGTTGTAAAAAAGAAAAAGAAATATATATAGAATCCATCTATTCCAAATTAAAAAAGTATTTTTACAAAAAAAACGCAAAGAGTAAGATTATATAACATATTTGTAAGAATGTTGAGAAAATGTAAAACGATTAAAACAAATATTGTCTTAAGTACTTATTATATAGATGTAGAATATTAAAGTATTAAAAAAGATAAATTTGAATATGATTGAATAATATTGTTTAACATGCGCATCAATTATAATTCGATACGCATGCGCGAAGGATACGGTAGCGCCATCTGTCGTTTGTTAAGGAAACACTCTTCTCTCGCGGCCAACATCATCAAGTCACGTGACAGCGGCATATTGATACGTGTCGTCGAAGAGAGCCACGATTCGCAACCGTTTGCCAGTTTAAGCCTACGCGGCCACCTTTACTCGCGTTTTCTTGTTTCATGTACAAGTGTTTAACGGTGTTGTTCTTAGAGTCCTATTAAGAGCATCGTTTAGTTGCACTGCTGAACAGTAATATTAAAGACAAATAACGTTACGTTATTAAAATGGGATGTAAGTATATAATTTAATTAATATAAATTACAATGATATAGTTTTTTCTTAAATTATATTACTGCTATTTACCGTATTGGTAACCTCCCGGAATCGTTTATACTATAACAACATATTGTTACCACAAGGAAATTTTTTTATATTCATTGACTTTCATCACCGAAATTTTCTTTTTCTTTTTCTTACTCGTCTAATTATAATTTTTCAGTCAAATTTTTGGAGGTAATAAAACCATTTTGCAGTATACTACCAGAAATAGCGAAACCACAGAGAAAGGTAAGTTTTCGTGGATCTATTTATATCTTTGATTTATATTTGTTAATTGCACACATTGTATTTTCTAAATTGTGAAAATTAAATCTTCATTGGACATTACAATAATTGGAAGAAAATAACCTTTAACCTACTTGCATGTGGCATCATTTTTTATATCATTTTTCTTTTTCTTTTTTACACATCTTTTATATTTCTATCTCTTTACAGATTCAATTCAGAGAGAAAGTATTATGGACAGCGATAACATTGTTTATTTTTTTAGTATGCTGTCAGGTAAAGTATACATACATATGCATATACATATATATACATATATATATATATATATATATATATATATATATTATTTATTATTTATTATTATCACCTATACCTTATGTAAGTTGATAATATATTTTGCATGAGGTAATATTCAAGAATATGTAATAAATATAATTTCTTTAGATTCCACTCTTCGGTATTATGTCTTCGGACAGTGCAGATCCTTTCTATTGGATTCGTGTCATTCTTGCATCAAATAGGGGTACACTAATGGAATTAGGAATTTCTCCTATCGTTACTTCTGGTCTTATCATGCAGCTTTTGCATGGAGCAAAGATTATTGAAGTTGGTGATACGCCGAAAGATAGAGCGCTGTTTAACGGGGCACAAAAATGTAATTAGAGAAGATTGCTGCGTATATCTTATAATATCTTCACTGGTTAAATAATCTTCCGTTTATTCTCCATACAGTGTTTGGTATGGTTATCACTGTTGGACAGGCCATTGTTTATGTAATGACTGGAATGTATGGAGATCCAACTGAAATTGGAGCTGGTGTTTGTCTTTTGATTATCATTCAATTATTTGTTGCTGGCTTGATTGTATTACTGCTCGATGAATTGCTTCAGAAAGGTTATGGTTTAGGAAGTGGTATTTCTCTCTTCATTGCCACTAATATTTGTGAGACTATAGTATGGAAAGCATTTTCTCCTGCCACTGTCAATACTGGTATGTTGATTTCAATATAATACATGTTTTGAGTAATACCATTTAATATGTTATATTATATAAATTATGTTAAATGAACAGGTCGTGGAACAGAATTTGAAGGTGCTGTTATTGCTTTGTTTCATCTTTTGGCTACAAGACAAGATAAAGTACGAGCTCTTCGCGAAGCATTTTATAGACAGAACCTTCCTAATCTCATGAATCTTTTAGCTACTATTTTGGTATTTGCAATTGTTATATACTTCCAGGTAATGTGTGAAATATCATTTGCTATGCCTTTGAAAATTACATAGATGAAAATATAAATGAATATAATTAATATGATCAATTTATATTTATAGGGTTTCCGTGTTGATTTACCAATAAAATCTGCTAGGTATCGAGGTCAATATAGCAGTTATCCCATCAAATTGTTCTATACTAGTAATATACCGATTATTCTTCAATCGGCATTAGTATCCAACTTGTATGTCATCTCTCAGATGTTGGCTGTTAAATTCCAAGGAAACGTAATTGTCAATTTGTTAGGAGTTTGGTCTGATGTTGGTGGTGGTGGTCCTGCTAGGTCTTATCCTGTTGGCGGATTATGTTATTATCTTTCGCCGCCAGAATCAGTAGGTCATATCGTCCAAGATCCGGTGCATGCTGTTTTATACATCTTATTCATGCTTGGTTCATGTGCTTTCTTCTCTAAAACCTGGATAGAAGTTTCTGGCAGTTCTGCAAAAGATGTAAGTTAATATACTTTTTATCACATTAAGTATCTAATGAATACAGTAATATGTATTATTGTCAATTTAGGTATGGAAACAATTAAAGGAACAACAAATGGTTATGAGGGGACATAGGGACAATTCCATGATTCGTGAATTAAATAGATACATTCCAACTGCTGCAGCGTTTGGTGGCCTATGTATTGGAGCTCTCTCTGTACTGGCTGATTTTCTTGGTGCAATTGGATCGGGCACTGGTATATTACTTGCTGTGACTATTATATATCAGTACTTTGAAATCTTCGTTAAGGAACAAAGTGAAATGGGTGGCATGAGCACTCTATTGTTCTAAACTTAATATACATAGACTTTCAAAGTGAACTTTTTTAATTTTGAAGAACTGAAAATAATTTATTGTAAAATAAGAACGTTTGGCAATCTCAGTACTAATATGTACCTAATTTGCCATAAAGTGAAGTCTTCATCGTGTGAATCAAATCATACAATATGTGTATACATTGTCCTGATAGATTTGTCATATTATGCAATTATTTCATAAATTCTCTTATGTATGTTAGAATTATATATATATATATCCTTTTTTTTTTTTTTTTTGTTTATTTTTTACAAAAGAAATACGTTTTTTTGTCGCATGTGTAAGTAAAATAGCCGTTCGTTCTGCACTATATCTTTAGTGCGTAAGTCATGCCAATTGCAATCAAATGCAATGACGATGTGTAGAAGAGGAATTCATACATAACTCTTAAATGCTCGAATAAAAATGTGAAAAGTTTTTTGTCGGATGCTCTATGCGATTCATTTAAGATGAAAAGTTTCTCACAAACGTGCGCGAGCAATGTACATAGTAAGAAAATAATTAAATATTCTCAACATTTTTTACTAATATTTTAAACTCTGTTTAATCCAGAGCTTTATGAAAGACTCAAGACAAGTACGATTAAATTCGTAACGTTTGTATGAATTTAAGCAATTATGAATATATACAATATGTAATCATTTTGTTCGGACGAGGCACCCACCTAGGGTATTCGTACAGCAATCAACTTGAACATTGTTTGTTCATCATAGGTATCATCATTCCTGTATCATTAAAGACATAACACACAATTTAATTTCTTCAATGTATTTAGCACAATGTACTTTTATAAAAAGTAAAACTTATTTTTCGTCTTCCTTGTTTTGTCCTACCTATGAAAGAAGAACTACCTTTCTTTAGTTCATTTATATTTACTCGTAAAACAATTGCAATTTATTAATATCAGAAAGAGAATGAATGTGAGATGTATCGATGATGCAACATATGCTCTTAAAACTTATAAACGTGTGTTGGTTATATATGTATATATATGTATATATATGTATATATATATATATGTATATATATATATATATATATATATATATATATATATATAAAATATTTGCAAAAGAATTAATTTCTATTTTATAAAGTGTGAATGTCCTTTTCTACTTTGTATGTAATAGCGTTGTTATTGATAATAATATACCTACTGTTATACAATTTCAATGTAGAAATTGGTATATTGAATACCTATATTGTATTGTGAATAGTATAAAAGTATTAAATTCCTTTCAAAGGCACATTATATTAGCTTTCCTTTCTCTATTAATTATGTTCTTTAAAAATCATTTCTTTTTTAATTCTCTAACATAATGTATACAAAATAAGTGATTATTATATTATTTACATCACGATTATATTATATATCCCTATATTTATATGAAAAGATTTATATTTTCCTTTATATTCGATCATATGAAACATAAAAGTATTTTTGCATTATTATTTATGTTCATTAAAAAACAATGTAGAATAAAGTGGACCTAAATTGTGAATATTTGCGAGTAAAATCAAACGAAGTATTTCTATGAAACGTGTGTTTGGAATAGAAGTATCGGTATCTCTCCATGCTACGTTAGATCCTTCATTGCGAGTAAATAATGCTGGCGATGGAACATTCTCTCGCATGTATGCCCATACACATTCTCTCATCACAGTATTTATCTGTAATAAAAACAAGTTAATATTTAGACTTTTCACATAGCATTCTGTTGGTAAGAAAATCCAAAATAATTTATTTATAAAATAAATTCGTGTACACGCATACCTGATTAGTTTCTAAAACGGGTAGAATATCTCTTATACTTGCTAATGGAGGTGGCAGCAATTGTCCAAGTGCCATAACATTTAAAAGTGCTACTCCTTCTTCTATATTCCAGTTAGCCATAACTGTGGCTGCTATACCTCTTAACAAGACAGAACAATAAGCTAAAGCGGGTCTGTACCAAGCTGTTAATTCCAAAAGAGTCCATAAAAGAGGTACGTCTTTAAATGTACGACGAATTTGTAAATCTCTTTCCACAGTAACCTGTTATAATAGAAAGCTTTGTTAACTAATATTTGAGATTTGATAATCAAGATATTTTTTAAGAAGTGCCTACCTTTGTAAATTCTTCATCAGGCCATGGCAAACCATTATACATAACATCAGGTGATACTAATTCTACTAATAATAAACTAACCATTGTTAGCGCATCTAAATTAACAGGATATTGTTCTAATTCCTGATTGCTACAGCAAGCCTGAAAGAATGAAATAAAATAAATATTATATAATGATGTATAAAATTTATATTTTATACATGGCATGTATATATAAAGCTTACCTTTATCACATCAATTAATAACATTTTGTTTAAAGTAATAATCTCTTTATTAATATTGTTCTCGGGTGGTGGTCTTCTTGGACCATGTCCTATTACACCAGCATGGAATACGGAAGAGTTTCTTTGAGCTAGCATTGTACTTGTAACCTAGAGTAATAAGAGTAATATTAAAAATATATAATATAACATGACATGTGTTTGATTTGTCAATTATAAATTTGTAACAATATTACCTGCCTATGATTTTGATGTAAAAGTAACATTTCTTCAAATTGTGGTTCAAATTTTTCTTTTGCACCAAAATATTTGGCTGGATCATTATTAATACAATGTACCAAAATATCTCTAAGTGCTAAGACCCTTGCGCACTGAGAATAACAAGTTAAATCCTTTAATAGATGACAAACTATTTTTATACCTTTCTCTTTCTTTATAATATCTGTAAATCAGTATCGATATTTTAATGGGCATTATGATATAACTGAACATACCGATGTATAAATTACCTTCTTCTGCTATACATAAAAAAAAATACTGCAGTACCGCTTTCACTAATTTTAACGTAAGTTCAATATTTGGAACAAAATAATCCTTCCCAGGCATACTTAATAAATCTAGCATTATAGCTATGTCGTTTGCTAAATCAAAATTATCTGTTTTCGTTAATAATGAAGAAATTTGAAGTAAATTCGATTTAATGGCTCTAGTTACTATTTTCGATCTAAATACTATTACTTTATTGGATTTCTCCCACCTAAAAGAAAAAACAAAACAAGTTTCGCATTTAAAATTATTCTTCGGTAATTTAAATAAATTTATATTATACAATGCATCAGTATTAGATATTACGTAAAGCTTTACTTTATATACCTACTTTAATAATATCGTAAGATTTTCAAACAATTTTCTTGACTCTTGTATCTCTGTAACACTTTTATAATGAATTTCTCGAAGTGCTTGTTCTACTACTTGTGTAAAATAACCATGATTGGCGAACATAGTTTCACTTTCGGGTTTGTTTACAGGAAACAATATGGAATTGTTAGAAATAAGATGTATCAATGCAGCTAAATGAAATGTTGTTTGTGCTTTTACCAACATAAATGATGCAGCAGATATTAAAATATTAGAACTCTGTCCACCAATGAAGCACAATAGCCTCACTGCTGTTTGAACTCTTAATGGATCTCTATTTAGAAGTAATGGTATTATCACAAGTAACTCTTGTTTAATAGAATTTAAAAGAGAAATATTTGCAGACTGTACGCTATGTGTCCTTAAAGTTAAATTTATTTCTTGTAGCATTAACTCTAATATTTCACGACATACATTCTTGACACTCTGAGTTGCATTAACACTATGATATCCAACATTGCTTGTATTCAAACTAGTATCTAATAGAATATTTATTATTTGAGATGCTCCTTGTTCACAACCTAACGCTAAGTGTACAGCTAAGTCAATCAGTGCCTCCGGTTGATTATTGAAATATTTACACCAATCTGAGGCATATAGAGCAAGTCTTGGAATAACATCAGGATTTACTAAAATATAAAATGTAATATTACTTTTTACATCTTTCTCAATCTATTAAGTATTTTTACTTACATATTTGTGAAATATCGCTAGTTATTGCTTTTAATAATGTGGGAGAAAGGGAAGCTAAATTTAACAGAAATGGTACAGTAGCTAATTTTTGCTGTCTCGTATCTTCATCAACATTTACATTTTCATCCAAACTCCACTATAAGAAAAAAACAATTAAAAATTAATAAATCAGGGAATTTATTAATTATTATCACATTATCTTACCTTAAATAAATCCAATAGAGCAGTTCTAATGTCCTGAAAGTGACTTCCAGCTAAGTGTCCTAGAATACCAACAACGGAATTTAACTTTGGATTCTTTACGTTATACTCATAGCCCATGGCGCAGAAATCTTTTAATCCGCATGATAATACTCTTGTAATAACTGTGTTTGGGAAACAACTTCCCACATGAGCAACGACCCAATCAAAATGCGGACTATGTAATACACTAGTATCTAGTAATGCTTTGATACAAGATTCTGTATCCGAATGCATAAGACACTGAAGACATTGCGCTGTGATGTCAATCAATGTACGAGTAGCACGACAAGACATCCATTGTTGCAAAAAATCATTGATTCCAGCATTAGTTGGTAAATTACCTCGTTTTGAATATTCTGATGATAATTTACCTATTAAATAAAATATTTACATTAGATAGGAGAATAGTTTTTATATCAATACAAATTAAATAAAATTAAACTTATATTTACCAAGCAATTCTAAAGACCATGCTGATATAATCGGTGCCCATGCTTCTGGATTTCCATGAATGAAATTACTTAATACTGTATAAATTTCTACAATAATACCTTCCTCAGATATAACTACGCTTTGATTTGTCTGTAAAATATAAATTAATATTTTTATATAGATTAATCAACAATACTAATCGATGATATGTATACTACTATTATTTACCTCAATTTGCCGTACATATTTTGTAACTGCAATGCAGAATACATTACAAAAATATTCAAGTACAGCATCTCTAGCAGCAGGAAGATTTTTAAGTAAAAACAACGCTGTTCTAGTTACATCAAGAGTATTTGTATTATGAGAAGGTCTGACAGCCGATGAAATAAATTTTCTAACCTCTGCTAATATATCTTGTGGTGATAATGTATTCGTTAAATGTAACATATCTAATATAATTGTATATATATATTTACGAAAGAGAAAGAGAGAGTGAGAGAGAGAGAGAAAGAGAGAGACAGAGAGAGTAAATTTTTATTAGTTCTTTAAATATCTTTAAAATTATCAGTTACGTTTCGTGATAACTTTACGTGAATATATTCACGTTTTTATAATGTGCAATTGCATTTTTTTTCGTAATGCGTGAACGTTCACATTGGCACGGATATACGTATAAACTAAACATACTACAGTAATCAAAATTATTTCGAATATTAAAATAATGCAAATTGTAAACTTTATTAAATGAAAATTCATTTAATTTCATTAGAATTATAAAAATGATTAAATAATATATGATAATTATTTACATTTATAATTATTTGATCAAAATAGGTTAAGAATATGAACTTTGATTTGACTAAAGTTTCTAAACTTCAAAAATTCTAATCCAACCAATCTTTTTTTTCCGTTATTTTCATAAATTCATAGGATAATAAAATACAACAAACACATTCATACTCTATCAGTCTCCATCTTTTATTAAATTTTTATTACAATTATGCTTCTGAAAAAATCATCAACTTAGACTATCTAAAATTATTTATATAATTTTTGAAATACTTATGTGAAAGATTAATATCATTTATCAAGTACATAATTAAGTCCTAAAAAGAGTTCTTAAAAATATCAAATTATTTATATAGAACATTTTTTAAATGATTTGAAATCCATAATCATATATGGAAAACAAATAGGATATCCTTTTTTATCTTTCTAACGTCTCTTTTTTTTTTCTTGCTTTCGTGGCCGATGAGGTTTTCTTGGTGTAACTTGTGGACTATTTTCTGAACATTCAACATCACTTGGATCATCCTATAATCATTATCATTATGTATAATAAATATATAAAAATATCGAACTAAGTAAATTATATAAGCGATAAATAAAAATAATTATCATTTACAATTTAAGATTATACCTTTAATGCGGCACCCCCATCAGATGGACCTGCTCGGTATATAACTATAGCTAATATACATACAACTTGAAATATTGCTCCTATATAAAGTCCAATTCTTAATAATTGTTCAAAAAGTGTTTCTTCAGCAGGAAGTAAAAGACGTTTCAATTGTGGATCAGCATCTGCCATACTAAAAAATACATGCATTGAATACACTGATACTATGCATTACAAATCATATATTCAAAAATATTACTACCAATAGATATTTTTTTTATTGTATAATAAAAATCTTTTACATTGATGGTATGAAATCAGGAAATATTTAAAGATAGTGTACAGTTTAAAACACAATACCTTTTGCTAAGTTTTTAATTCCATTTAGAAAATTATCAAATATTGTGTGAGGGAGATATGAATTTTTATTAAACATATACCACACACGGAAATCAATAACCTAAGCAACAGTCGATTGCACGCAGAAAGTCCGTTCATATAGCAAAATTTTCAGAATTACCAACCATATCGGTTGTATTTAAAATGACAACTATTCAAATATTAGTTCAGTTACAATAATACATTAGACAAACGTAAACATTAAACGTGTAATTTGTCAAATCGATAAGGTTATAATAAAGTATAGAAAATATACGTTCTTATTCAGAAAGTTCATAAATTTTAAAATGTGCAAAAAGTTTGCCAAATTTTTATTGCGATCTTATTACGTTGTCACCTTGCTTAGATTTAATAAATTCAACGATAGATGGCATCGTAATACGTAAAATCGATCTCAGCGCCATCTGCAGATAATAATGTGTACTAATTTGTAATAAATTCGTAATATTTTAATCGAATTGATATAGGTTCGATCAAATGGTATTCATCTATTATAGATTCTTCTCGATCCAATCAATCTACTTAAAAGTGCTAAAAGATATTGAGCATCGATATTAATGTGAAAATAAAACTCAATGTTCGGTAAAATTAAAATTGGCGCGCCGATAACAGCGCCGGAAGTTATCTGGGTTCGAGGCTTCATTGCTTGCGAGTCCGTGGATGTGAACCTTTGTTTTGTACAGAAGAATGGCTGCCATCTTTAGTTTTCGATGGATGTTTTCCGAAGAGATCGCGAATTCTTGTATTTATTGCGGTATTTAATAACGTAATAAAATTTAGGACAGTGAAATAACGTTGTTCGCGATGTAAAGAGTGTTTTCTCCTTGATTATTTAAGCTGCCCTGGTGTTAGTTCCATTAAAAAATGCTTGTGTTTACATCCAAGTTTCAAGTGAGCTTCTGTATTCCTGTCATATTAAGGTAAGCGATAGTTTTTTTTCGATATTTTTAATACTTTAGAACGGTTTGGAAATTGTAATTACATCGTTTGATTATCTAAGTTTATTCAATATCATTTGTAAATACACTTTTAAAAGAGAACATCAGGATCACGATTATGAATATCTTAGATGACATTTAAATCTTATTTTACGTTAATAACTTTTTACGTATTAATGATTAATTATTTATTCATTGCGCATTATTCATTCTTCTATTACTTTAACGATTTGTTACCGATATTATAAGACTTCGTAATACTCCCTATAACCAAAAAAGTTCGAACTAACGTTGAAATATTAATATATTGAACCTTTATTAATTGGTTCATTAAATAAATATTGAGGATTATTACGAAAATAAGAATTCTTAAAAATATATCTGTTAATTGCAATTTTCATTCCTCAATGGTGGCAACAATGGCTGGTAAAATGGTGAGTGAGGGCAGGTCAACCACATCATATATTTTTCCAACTTTAGATATTAAATCTACATATTGAAAATAATTATTGCTTTTATATTACGTACAAATAAATTTATTTCAAGTTAGCTCTAAAATCTTATAAACAGATTATAATATATAGATATATAGATTCATTGTATCTACTTACAATCAATTTTATAAACTTTCCTTCTTGAAGGAATATGAAACAGTTGGTTGGATTATTTCTGATTTATATATCATTTTGAAGCAATTTACGAACTATAAATTAAACAAATGTATGTTTGTTTCATTATTTTCCTTTTATCTTTATTGCAAGGATATATAATTTTATATCGGATGAATTACTTTTATATCTTCGTTATGTATTTTACAGAAAATGTAATGAATTTATTTATTCATGTACATAAAAGCAATACATTTGTCGTTGTTCAATTTATTGATCAATATATTTGACAAATAAAGTGTTTCAGATAACTATGGTATATTATATGATACATTATACTCTCATAAGAGTTAAATAAACGTCATTATATCTTAAAGAACGATAAAAATAGATAAAATCGGACTACAATTTTTAATATAAATCGGGCCTATCCGATCTTGGAAACTATACGATATATTTATAATGTTTAATATAATGGAAACATAAATACATTTACAAGATTATTGGAGACATTTACAATTATTATTTATGATAGCGATTTAAGCATATAAGAACTTTATTAAAAAGGTTTCTTTTTTTTTCCCCCATTATTATTATTATAATAGCTCGATATCAATAACGTATTATATTTCATTTTTTAAATTATAATTTTTAACAAACAATACAAAATTGTTTTCATTATTTATGATATCGTAAAGATTTACAAGATTCTATCTTATTTCCTTGAAATACATATTTATACGAATTCTAACCTATCTCACAGAAAATTCGTACATGATCCCGAAGAAGTCGGCGGGAATAAAAAAATTTTACCAGACGGCGCTGTTTTCGCCTGTTAACGGCCATCTTGCCTAACTCCCTTCTTGCCCGCCACCTATCCCGAACTACTCCCTCCCTTTCCTCGTTTAACCACTCGTTTCCACAGCTTTCTCGCAATCTGTTCGTTTCATTTCTGATCTTATATTTCTCAGTTATTTCATCTTTTCTTTCAATTCATTTACTTTTCAACGTTCAACAACGTTATTTTTCCATTCATTTTATTTCCTCGATATATCCAATTTTTCATTCGCACAATTTTATTTTTTTTATTTATTTCTTTTTATCCTTCTTGCATTTCATTTAATCTATGTCTCACAAATTACTTCCCAATTTCAGTTTCGAGTCTTTACTATGATTTATCAATGAAATCCCGACGGAGGACTTATGTAAAAAAAGAGATTACTACTACTTCCTATTTCCTTCTTTAAACACGGGCAATATCATTATCGCTTTCTACCGAACAATAAATCATAGGTATAGATATATTATTTATATAGTAATTATACATGTATATTACATGATATGTGTAAACCAAAATATATGACTTGTTAAAATGCAAAAAGTATAGATTAGTGAACTAATCTATACTTTTTACTAATCTATACTAAGGGGATCTGTATATATAGA
Organism: Vespa mandarinia; assembly: GCF_050613455.1. Classification (NCBI taxonomy): domain Eukaryota; kingdom Metazoa; phylum Arthropoda; class Insecta; order Hymenoptera; family Vespidae; genus Vespa; species Vespa mandarinia. The sequence goes on along the minus strand of NC_140824.1, from coordinate 4,835,024 downwards.
TACAAACATACGTTTCTCTTTTATAGATATAATTCAATAGTATGTCCTATTTTTGCGTTCTAATGTTTTTCACAATCTCTCTCTCTCTCTCTCTCTCTCTCTCTCTCTCTCTCTCCCCTCCTTTCCCTCTCTCTCTCCCCCTTCCTTTCCTCTCTTTCCTGCGCGCGGTGAAAATTTAAATCGGTCGTTTTAAAGGATACATCTTTAGAAGAGCGCGTAGCGCACAGTAGGCGGAGATAGAGGATGTTCAGTTGGCGAGGAGGACAGGGGAAGGCTGTACTTTAACGGGTGGTGGGAGGGATGGCGGAGTTAAGTGGGGTGCGTGGAGGGGAGGAGGTTTAACGCGCTCGGTCGACGGTGGCTGGCATTCGCCGGTTGCGAGGTAAAATGGTATCGACCGCAAGAGAAGTTCACATGGATTGACGAGCACGCGCGACACACCAAATGCGTGTGATCCATGCGAAAATTTGTAGGCGAAGCAGCAGCAGGCAGGAGCAACGGTTTTGTGCGCGGTGCTTTAGGGGAAGCAAAACAGAGAGAGAGAGAGAGAGAGAGAGAGTCGAATATTCGCATTTGCTCTCGCTGCATTCGGCCTCGACCTAACTTAAAGCAAAAACGTTTGCCCATTGATTCATGTAAATTAATATCGTCTTTGTGTATATGTCCAGTTCCAATTTATTTTCATTATCTGTCATTCTACTGTTTTCTGTGCGATTCGAAATTCCCGCTCTCTCTCTCTCTCTTTCTCTCTCTCTCTCTCTCTCTCTCTCTCTCTCTCTCTCTTCGCATATGTACATATGAATATATATATAGCATACGTATAATGATTATTACTCTTCCACGTTAAAGACGATCTCTGCGAACGATACGGTCAAATTTAGCGATGAGATAACTACTAACGCGCATCTCGCTCAAGCTTTAGCTTTTTTGCGTTTATTATGTTGCGCTTGATGCGTTTCTTTGAGATGACGTCAGGGCATATTAATGGTTCTCATGCGATTACTCGCGGAATAACTTTGCGAAGTAGCACTAATGCATTAAGAACTAATCAGGAAACGTGTTCTTTCATCTTAGTATAACTAAAAAGATAATCGATTTATGTATTTGTGATTTATTAGTTAGCTTGTAATGAAGGTTTTAGAAACATAACCTTTCAAAGTATAAACGAGGAAATAACGTAAGAGGTTAGCTCTAATATCGTATATACATTGCAAGATAAATGTCTCGTTCGATAAAGTTAACGAGTAACGCCGAACGATATCCCCCTCTCTCTTTTTTCTCTTTCATTGTATTCGACCGTAATCTAATAGGGTCGTTAAGATAAAATATACGTTGCAATACGAGCTTATCGGTTATTTACAAACGCACGCGCTACTCTGCACTTTTTTTATGTTACGCAGCTGTTCAATGTTTTCCTTTTCTGTTTCTTTCATGTTTTTTTTTCTTCACTATTCCGAATTTTATCTGTGACATTTAAACAAAAATTATCTATGATGTTTTTTCAAAGGAAAAAAAATAAAATTTGGTCATGAATAAGAGGGCGCGTAAGAGTGGGGAAAAGGACGGAAGGGAGGAAGAAAACTGCATAAGCTCTGCAGAAAAAAAACGAGTATTGGAGATGGGGGGGGGGGAGAAGAAAAAGGTTGCGCTCGCGAGGAGCTAACCTTGGATGTAATAGCGAAGACGCACCACTACAATACTCTCTCTCTCTCTCTTTTCCTCTCCTTCCTTCTTTCCTACGAAACACCCACGTAACCTGCGCCTGCGATTTGCTCTCTCGATGAGGCCAGGTAATCTCAACTTTTGTCTCTTTCATGTTATAACTCTTTTACAATTTTCACGGCACGCTAATCTTGCCGCTAATTTTTTTTTCTTTGTACATGTGCTCAACATATAACAACGCGCCCGAGCGTGTATTTTCTGTAAGAAGATACGTTTACGATGAAGACTACAATTTTTTTTTTTTTTTTTTTTTCACGTGTAAGCGACAAGTTTAACGCATCTCTAATCTCTCTGTCTCTCTCTCTCTCTCTCTTTCTAAATGACTGTAGAAATCAATGCACCTTTAGTATATAATACCACATGCTTGTCTCGATTCGTCCTGCGGTCTCGCATTCCTAAGTGATTAATCTACAGAACCACAGTTCAAAACCGTTCCCTGTGGTGTGGTGATGAGACCGACGTTAGTAGTATAGTAGCAACAGCAGAACAGCAGTAACATCGTTGACTGCTCCAAGCAAAAAGAAAAAAGAAAGAAGAAAGGGGGAAGGAATAGCGTTCTTCGCGATGTAATTTACATCAATGAGATAAACGTTCTTTCCGTCTGATTTCTAACTTCCTTCAATATATATATATATATATATATATACACTTTTCCTGTCATTCATTTTATATCAAAGAAATGTTCATTAAAAAATATCTTAAGTACCGATTACGCACAGTAATACACGATACAATAATAAAGCTTTTAGTTAACCAATCATACTTTATTTCTGATAAAATATATATAGAGAAAGATAAGAGAGTCGATATTTTACAAATTTTACAGAAAGGAGAAAAGAAGAGAAAGAGAGAGAGAGTGCCGTCATCGGTGTAATATCACCGTCCGATGCACAGCATTGCCTCTTTTCACCGTCTCCATTCTCTTCTCCAGCATCCTTTCTTTTCGTTTCTTTCCTTTTTCTTCGCTCCTCTCTTCTCCTCATCTCTCCCTCTCGGATTACCGCTCTTGTAGCTCTCTTCTTATTCTCCCTCGCACTCTCGACGAAGACAGCGAAAGAATAAAGAGGATGAGTAAGAGAGAGAGAGAGAGAGAGAGAGAGAGAGAGAGAGAGAGAGAGAGAGAGAATTCAGTGGAAGGACGAGAGTTAGAAAGAGATAGAAAGCAAAGAAAGATACCGGTTATTGGCGGAGACTGGCATATTTCACCGGGTGTCCAGCAATCAGACCTTTATATACGGCTCACTGCACGTTGTGCGCTCGTGTTCTCCCTTACTAGAAAGAAAAAGAGAAAAAAAAGATGAAGAGTGAGGGAGAAGGAATACGTCGAAGTTTCGAGCGAAAGGATACGGGGGGAGAGATGGAGGTGGTAGTAGCCAGTAGGAAGGGGAAGAAAGCAAGATACCGAACGTTTATTTAACGATGTAGAACTAGCCGCGACTATGGCCGCTTGGGATAGTTAAATGGGGGTGGGGAAGGGGCGGTAGGGGACAGTATGTGGCGCATCGGTTGCGTTAGCTGCGGATACCATGGATAATGCTAGGATTGTTGTATATACTCGCTAGTTTTCTCTTTCTCTCTCTCTCTCTCTCTCTCTCTCTCTCTCTCTCGACGTAAGAGAGATCTTACGTATTTCATTTGAGTATGCTTTATGTGTGTGTTCGCGCACATATATATACATACCTATGTATTATCGTGTTGGGCGCACGCCTAACTGCTTTTCGAACAGTACTCGCACGCGTTTTTTACGCCGATCTTTTGCCTTTTCATGCGCGCGCCAAATAACACTTCCTTTTGCGTTTGGCGGCAAAATACGAATCTCGAAGTAATGAATTAATCAATTACGGTCGGTAAAGAAGAATTCTTTATATCTGACGTACAGTAAACGCGGGAAAGTCAAATTTGGTTTTTTTTTCCTTCGAACTTTTATACTTGTATTTTTATTGAAATGAATCACAAGACATCGAAGAATGTATGATCTTGCGCTATTGTTGTTTTTATTTCTTCCCCGATTTTTTAATTAACATCTTTTTTTCTACGCAGTTTCTTTTACATTTATGCATGAACAAATTTGTATACGCATGCACGCACGCGATAATGTATAGACAAAGAGAGACAAAGTTAATCATGCGGACATTACATTGGTACAGTTTGCTTATAATCAGGTTGAGCTACACGTCCGTGGAATGCATCGAGAAGTCTTCGTGCGCAGGCGCGACTACGGGACGCGAGATCACAACACCATTTTCTTGTAACCGTCGTTCGAAGATACAATGACGATGGGAGAGAGAGGGAGAGAAGAGAGAGAGAAGAGAGAGAGAGAGAGAGAGAGAGAGAGAAAGAGAGAGAGAGAGAGAGAGGTTCACAGAAATTACGAAGAAATCGATTCTGACAATGTATCGATGTCGAAAACGATATCTTAGTAAAACGATATATCGAACGAGGGAAATATTAAATCGATTGAATCAATGACGAAAGCGTAGCGCGCGCTGAAATGGACGTTTTCTTTTTCGTATATTTTTAAAATATCGAAAGCTTAAACATTCGTCATAGCTTTGTTGTTGTCAAAAAAAAAAAAACGATAAACTTAGATGTATTAAAAAGTAAAATTATTTTATATATTACTGACTTTTCTGTTAGCAGAAAAAAAAGGTTTGTTATCGTTCTGAAATGTAATCGATATCATTTGAATTTTAACAGAAGAAAATTGAATATAATAAGCGTAAGCTATAATAAAGAACGAAAGTGTCTTCGATATATCGAAGGATAATCAGTTGGAAAATAATTTTGGTTTGAATCGAATCAATGTTGAGGGTCGAGGTACGCCAAGTAGGTCGCTGTAAATCCCATTGCTGCCAACACAACGATACACGAGAGTCCATGCAACGTCGCACGATATCGCGTTGCGCTTCACCGCGGACTCGCACGGAAGCTCGTTAATTTCGCGCCATTCTAACGAGATCTCTGCCCGTTGCAAGCTGGAACAGCCGTCGGAGATTTTGATGATTATAAATCGACCGAGATATTGATAGATATGATGTTACTATAAAAATCTTTTTATTACTTTTCATTTAATCTTGTTAATGACTAATTCAACGAATGGAAATAACAATTATTATTTTCTATTCGAAACAGAGAATCTAATCCGTTGTTGTTCGGTTTCTTCAAACATGGACGATGCAAACTGTAGCGCTCAAAATGGCGGCTTATGATACGAAGATTACAAATTATTGAACTCACCTTCTGCGTGTGTTTCTTTCTCTTTCTTTTTCTTTTCCTTTTTTTTTTCTTTTAAGAATAATTATTATCATATCCTTAGAGAAATAATCATTCCATTCTTGATAATCGAAGATATTTTAAAGATACAGCAACCCGAGACATAGCAACGGAGATCATTAATTCAAATCTTTCTTCGATTATCATAAAATAGTTGACGTACGAATATTTGTATTTACATGCGATATTATTTTCTTTATATTTAGATTAGAATATTATAATACAATTTGATATGAAATTTGTTTGGATGGAACGTCCGTTTCGATGGTATTTCCTGGCATCAGAGGGATTGCAGCAATCATTGGATTTCGCAAGTTCTTCGGTTAAAATTAAGTCGGTCAGCGTGCGATAGAGTACATAACTTTAGTTAAAGTAACGTTCTCGTTTTCCGTTCTGATACTATAGTAATAACTGCGTCGTAGTTATACCGATATGTATAATTTAGGTCGCAATATAATTGATGATCTATATACAATTTTTTATAGGTACATTTCTTAGAAGATCTTGACAGTTGGAAAGAGTAATTATAGAAAAGATTGCCGAAGCAACGAAAAAATGAAATATTAGATTTGATCACTAAGAATCTTTATTTGAAAAAGCAAACGTTGTTGCATTTTGTATCGTCAGAATTGATGATGTAGATAGCAAGCAATTATCAATGGAAGGTCATATCAATCGGATAATATAATCAAACATAACGTTGCCTTTTATTAACATTATACATGCTATACTATTGCTATACTAATTTTTTATTTTTTACTTCTTTCGTTCGAAACACTCTTATCGAATATCTCATGTTTATTTACCGTTACGTGCATTTTCTTCGAGGAAAAAGCATCTTTTCTCGATCGATAAGCTCAAATGTGTGTTCCAACGTCGCGACTTTCTTGTTGAATTATTAAACTTCTTTGTGTGAGACCTGTATGTGTTTCTGTAGCAACCTAAGGGTCCCTAAAGGAGTTTGTACTTTGTAAAACTGTATTCTTGTTATATGGATATACATATGTTATATAGATATGCATTTATAAAGTACATTTTCAGGAACGTTTCTTTCGTCGAACGATACAAACATGTGTTCCTAAGATATGGAGAAAAAAAAGAATATTATTAATGAATCGATTTGATCAACGTATCAATCGTAATAAAAAAAGTAACATTATTTTGTTTCAGCCTATGGTCAACAATCCTCAAATAGCAGAATCGAAAAGCACATTGTACCGTAAGGTTGTTAAAAAGAGATAGCCCACCGATCTGCATTCCTTCCAGTTTTCATTGAACGTCATCGAAAGGCCTTCAAAACGTCGACCCCATCGGTGATCAAGTTATCCGGGGGTGGCACAAGTGGGAGTGGGGAGCAACTATCCCCAGAACACGGGCCACATCCCCCGGTATCTCCGACGAGTGAACAACGTAACGAATTCAATGAAAATGATGATAATAGAAAGAAAGACGTCGATGCCTTTGAACGGGATACAGAAGCCACCATGAGTTTTGTTTTACAATTGGGTACGGTTGAAACGTCAACCGAGAAAACTAAAAACGGCAGCGCCTCATCGTCAATGCTAATCGGTGCTCAAGAACTGACCGCACCATTAACGATCGGCGTTACCACGGCCAATACCTTAGTCGCGATGAGCGACGACAATAGCGATAATAACAATCCCCAAGTACTCCAGTGTCTCGAAGTGACGAACGTACCCGAGATAGCAGTAAGCCATTCCATATCGCTCTCCAATGTAAAATCAGTCAGCGTTTCTTATCCGGTTACGAAATCTAATAAAGAAATAGCGCAGAAGATTACGAGTTCTCAAACAAATACCACGCAAGTTTTGACAACTCGCGTGATATCTCAAAAATTGCCGAGCACTGCTTATCAAACGCAGCCCTTAACGTTAAATGCTTCCTCAAACGTCGCTCATTTACCAGTTAATTCGCAATCTTTACCTTCGCCAAGCAGTAGTGTCGCACATGTCTATCCTTTACAGGCAGCTACATGTTCCCAGAACAGCCAACAAGCTAAAACTCAAACCTCCGTAAACGATGCAATTCTTAAGAAACACCAACAAGCTACAACGGTCGCAAGTTTGCAAACGACGAGTCTGCATCCAAAATTTCAGCAGATCTCGCCCCAACAAATTCTTAATACTGCCACCGTAAAAACAATTACCACAGCTACGAACATCCCCAATATACAAAGGATACAGGTGAAGACGCAAAATATCAGTGGGCAGCCTCAAACAGTCAATTTGCAAAAAGTCAAAGCGGTAGCAAACCTTAGTAATCCTACTGTGGTACAGCGTAATTCGGTATCGAGGATACAAACCATTCAAAAGTCACAAATACTTACCTCTACGGCACAAGGGACGCAATTTACGGTTAACCAAATCGTTAACAATGCGAACGTGCAACGAATACAAACTGGCGTTTCAACGCCATCCCAAAAAACTCAATCCATTAATTCCACGAATTCCCAAAAAATGTCACAGGTCTATAACAACCAAAAGACAGGGCAGCAATTGGTAACTAACCATCCGAATCACAAAGCACAGCATCAGCAATATCAGAATAATCAGCAGGTACAGCCAACATTACAAAAGGTGCAGGGACAGCAACAAAAGTCATTGCCTGTTCAGAGGCAACAGAATAATGTTCAAAAGTCTAACAATTCCGTAGGTAGTATACAGAAGGCACAAATTATTGGCCAGGTGCAAAGTCAACAACAGTCGCCACAGTTGCAGAAACAAGTACAACAATCTCAACCGTCGCAACATCAAAGATCGCAATCTGCTATTGCGTTGCACAAATCACAAACTTTGACGGCTATTACTTCGAATCGGGTGCAAACCATAGCGAATGTATGTAAGAGTAATAGCGTACCTAATATTTCGAAAGTTCAACACAATTCGAATGCTCTTATTGTGAGTAAACAACAGGGAGTGTCGCAATCGCAACAAACCCATGTACAAACGTCGACTCAATTGCAACCGCAGTTATTACAAACGTCTCAGCAACAACAAGTTACACAAAAGCATCAAACAGTTAATTCTGCAGCGCATGCTCAAAGAAATCATAATATTACAAATATACATCAAAAGGTTTCTGCTATAGCCACGATACCAAGTAATCAAAAAACTCAAACTATAGTAAATTCAAAGATGCAGCAACAGCAACAACAGCAGCAGCAGCAACAGCAACAAATGGTTATGAGAGTAGGTGTATCAAAAAATCAAGCACAGAACTTGCAGCAAGGAAATTTAAAAACTATTCCACAAAAGATCACAAATACCATAAAGTCTGCTAATTCTCAAAATTCCATTCAACAATCCTTACATAGAAATAATAATTCACAACCAGTTAAAATCATACAACAGCAACAGAACGTAATTGGTCCGCAGAATGCACAGAAACAACCTGGTTGTATTAAGACTATTCCACCTCAGAAACCAGCTCAAAGAAATCATGCTCAGAAAGTATCAGGAGTGAAAACATCATTAAACACAAATGTTACTACGATGAAAAATCAAGGATTGATGACATCGGTATCACCGAAAACGAGCATAAAAACATTACTTCCCCAACAGACAGTTATGCCAAATATGTTAGTGCATAAAAATTCTCCTATTAAAGTTCAACAACAAGCTATACAACAAAAACAGCTTATCATGACGTCGCAATATTCACAGCAAGGTAGAACGCAAACGGGGCAAATAAAAACTCTTCTCTCTACTACCACAAATGCGGAAGTACATAAAGATTTAGAGAACAAGTTGGTAAAAGTTTATATATTTTGTACGAACCATAAGTTCAATGGTTATAATGTAACTATTATTATTTTAGAATGGAGTCCGATTTGCGTGTTTCTAAGGAAGAAGAATTGCAACAAACACCACCGAAATCCCCGGTGAGAAGGATGCCGTTGCCTTACGAGGTAATGTCAAAAGATTTTCATTTAGATTAAAGATTTTATTAAACCATCAATTCTTAATTATTTGTTTAATTTGCAGTTTTTGAATGGGATAACGTAATATTGTTTGATCTGAAAAATTAATTGCTTAATTGCAGTGTCTCCAGTTTGTTCTTCAAGACCATAACTACGGTGCACCGCCACCGCGAACACCACCACCTCCTTCACCACCTCCTCATCCTAAACAACAGCCCATTAATGGAGCTGGAAGCTCTACCACAACTTCTCAACATTCATATATATACGGGCAAGGTAAAAATATCAAACAAATGAAGTTGGGACCTCGTGCGAGCCCCTTTATTTCTTAGAATTATTAGAATGTAAGAATAATAATAAATAATTATTGCATAACGTAGAGTGAAATTTTCTTTTTTTATTTTTTTTTATTTTTTTTTATTTTTTTTTATTTTTTTTTTATTTTATTTTATTTTTTTTTTTTTTTTTTTTTTTTTTTTTTTTTGCTTTTCAGTTGTAAATAATAGCGGTAACGTGGAGGATGATGCGGCCAGTGCAATCAGTAGTGAACCTGGACGCGAAGCAGAACCTGAAGGTGAAGAAACGGAAACTGCTCCTGAAGGTGAAGGTGATGACGAGGATAGTGTTACTAGATGTATATGGTAAGAAGAATTTGTCAATGCATAATTTACAATTAATAATTATTATAGATATTGAAAATCACTTCTTATATTTTCAGTGATTTTGAACACGACGATGGTTACATGATCTGCTGCGATCGTTGTCTGTACGTTTATACTATTTCTTATTTATTGCTTTGCTTGTTCTCTCTTTTTTTTATTTTTTATTTATTTTTTATTATTTTTTATTATTTTTTTTTTTTTTTTTTTTATTACTTTATCGATGAGAAATATATTTTTAATATTATATCTTAGATTCATATAATCACTTTCATATTTATGAAAGAAAATACGCGCGCGCACACATATAGAATGAGAGATAGAGAGAGAAAGAGAAAGAGAGAGGGACGCATAAAAAAGAAAATCAAGAAAAATTAATTTCTAATTTTACAGAGTTTGGCAGCATGTGGACTGCATGGGTATAGATCGTTCTAACATTCCTGACGAATATCTTTGCGAAATTTGTCGGCCACGACGTGTTGATAGACAAAGGGCACGTGCTTTGCAAATGCGCAAACGTGAAGAGCTACTCAATTCAGATAGTTCTTCTGACACGTCGTCTACAAGTTCGGTAGACACTGATATTGGTGTTAATGCAGCGCAGAAAAAGCGAACGTTGCATCAACAAGTTCCAAGACGAAAATCAGATCCTCCACCGCAAGTAAGAAGACTGAATAACAACAACAATAACAATAATAACAATGTGGCCAAAAGACAACGAAGAGACTCTAATCCGAGACAGTCCAGTGCAGTAAGAAAGAAAGAGGCTACTAAACGAGGTCCAGGAAAACGTAAAGCTAAACGAAGAATGAGCGTGGATGAAAAGGAAGAAGAAGTACAAGATGCATGGGGTTCTAATATGACTCCGCTTAGACAATGGATTGAAAGATACGAGGAAGCAGTGACCAATCACTATAGTCCTGAATTAAGAGCTAGAATATCGAGCATAAAGGTCAACGGTACTCATAGTGATTTGAGACAAAGTAATATGAATGTTATTGCCACTGGTAAATGCAGGCTGAATGTGCACAGCAACAACTTGAGAGTAAGTATATATTTTGCATGGTTTTTTTTTTTTTTTTTTTTTTTTTTTTTTTTCCTGACGATATCAATAATTCTTGAATAATTAATAATAAACAGGGATCATTGTTTACCCATTATTATCCTAGCGGGCATTAAAAATAATTATCTTTATGTATAACAGTTTTTGGTGGCAACTATGTATCTACCGTCAAATACTCCGGTTGTTGAATTACGTGGAAAATATATGCTCAGTACGCAACATAGACCGTCGCATCCTCAGGGTAGACAGCATGCTCAAAGACCAGGGCCTTTTGTATTCTTTTATCGATTACCACGAGATGGTACCGAAGTATGTGTAGACACTAGAACATATGGAAATGATGCCAGATTCGTACGACGTAGCTGTAAACCTAACGCAGAAATAAAACATTGTATAGAGAAAGGAACATTGCATTTATATATTGTCACAAGTATGGCAATCGAAAAGAATGCTGAGATAACTATTAGGCATGAGTCACACGATTTGTTATTGTCGCCTAATCCTAATTCCCCAGTGATACCGGTGACTTGTGCATGTAATAATGCAAGGGAATGCCAGTTTACAGCTACAAATCAATTAAATAGAAGAGGTAGTAATGGAGCTCTTGTAGAAAATGCTGAGTAAGTAAATCGAGTAATACGTAATATAGATTATTTGTGATATTAAATATTATTACTTTTCTTTTTATAGTGGCCGAGAAAGGAGGCGACGAGGTAGACGAAACACTGTTTGTGAAGATAGCGATTCTATATCTACAGTAACCAGTACAAATGTAACACCAGCGACGCAAGTGCCAACGGTAATACCCGTAACAGCACCACCTAGAAAGGCTATATCAACTAGCACCACGACCGTAACGCGTCAGCTACCAAAAGAAGAAGCTACAATAACGGCACAACAACAACTGCAGCAACAACAGCAACAACAACAACAACAACAACAGCAGCAGCAACAACAACAACAACAACAACAACAACAGCAACAACAACAGCAGCAGCAGCAACAGCAGCAACAGCAACCACAATCACAACCACAACAACCACAAATTTCTCCTGGTTTGCCACAGTCTACTATACAAGAGATTAAAAAGGACAAAAAGAAAATGACAAGAGAGGAGAGAAAAATGGAAGCTATTATGAAAGCTTTTGAGAGATTAGAGAAAGCAGAACAAAGAAAGCAGGAAGTTCAAGCTAGAAATGCACAGAGAAAGGAGTCAGGTGGTACGCATAGCGATAACGAGGACAGCCATAATCCTGCGATATTACAATCTAAGACTAAACAACAAAATTCCGAAAGAACATTACGACGAAAAAGAAGAAAGGGTCGTGCAAGAACTACGTCACAATCACAAAGTAGTAGGAGAACAAGGTTAAATTCTGCAGATTCCGATGTCTCGTCCGGCGACGAGAGTAATTCTATGCAATCTCCTCCACTTGTTAATCAAAATCGTTCAACAAGCGGAGATACTCCGTATTCGGCACACTTACATACAGCAGCAAAAAATGGAAGCGATGGCGGCCCTACTACCGGTACATCAGGACATCAGGGGATACCAACGGCAGCCGGCTTATTACTAGCGTTAGCTAATTCAAATACACCTGGCTCAAGTTCTCCACCCTTACAGCAACCAACACCCGTTAAAAGTCCTACGTGCGATAGCGGTGCCAGCAGTAGTTCTCAAAGTTCCACTCCGTCCACACCGCTATCTTCAGCATGTTTACTTGTTGCAGCAGCAGTTGGACCTTTGGCTCCTGGTTTTAAGTTTCCAAAAACTAAAAAAGTTCTGATGAATGAATGGTTGAAGGAATCGCCAGACCCACCTCAGACTAATATGCCTCAAGTGTCGCCATTACCTGCATTGTCATCTACATCTTTACAGAATCCTGTCAATCCTCTCTGTAGGTCATCAGAGTTTTCACTACCTAATGATCCGTCTGCAGAGTTTTTAACTCAAAGTTATGCAGCCAAAAGTCTAGCCACGCTTGTCCAAGCTGCTAATTCTGTTTCCGGTATATGTGATTCTCCACCGCAAAGAAAACAAATGATTACAGGAAACAATGCTTGTCCTGTTTCAACTGGATCGGCAAAAAAAAGATGGTTGAGACAAGCAATATCTGAAGAATGTGATTCGCCGAATAGCCGGCCCGACAGTCCTCCACCTAGCGAAATGGTGGCACCACCTAAAAAACGAAGAATAGCTAGGGAAAGTTTATCATCTGATAATTATACACCACCCACGACACCAACGATGTTGCTTCCTGAAGTTACTTCGACCAATAGATCTTTGTGTAATAATGAAGTAAGTCGTACTCGTACTTATTATTAAGCTAGAATTAATAAAATTATTTAATATTTATTTGATTTTTTCGTATAAGCCAAATCATAATATTACAAAATATTATAAGCCTTTAAAAAAAAAAAAAGAAAAAAAACTATTATTATTTTGTAGGATGATTTTATTGAACACCCTCACAATGAATCACCAACGATGGAACATAACGATGAACAACATGATGAACCAGAATCTGTACGAGAAACGAGCGTACGAAGTAATTTAGTAGAGACTTCAGAAAAAGCATGTAATCATGGCAAATTGTCTATTGATATTCCTCATTCGGAAGTAAATATAAAATGTGAGAAAAACGACGAATTTACAGAGTTTATTAAAATAGAAGAAACAGCATTGACAAAAGAGGAAGCAGTTTCGATAAAAGAAGAATCATCCATAAATATTGAGATGATCGATTCAAAAATAGGTTCTAAAGTTGAATTTAATCCATCTCCTTCGGAATTTATTAAAAATGAAAAAAAAAGTACTAAAAAAAGTACTAGTGAGATACACGATCTCCAAGTGAACAGTATACAAATAAAAAAAGAAGATACTATTAAAGAGGAAATTGGAAAGGGAACCGTAGAGATAATTGATCAGAACGAACAAGACACCGAAATGGAAGATTTTAGTTCTCCCATTGCTGCAATAGAATCTGATGCTATTCTAAAGCAGCGCGTAGTTGAAATGAGATTAGAATTTGGTGATAGTATAGCAGAGATCGTTAATGTTTCCAGTGAACATGACAAATCTGATGACGACAAGCAGATAGAAAATAATAAAGATTCAGAAATAAGATCCGAGGATAACATGTCGATCGATGAATTTGACGTAGAGGCACAAATGAAAAGAATAACGGGAGACGATGGCAATGATTACAAAGAAAAAGTTGACACAAGCTCGGAAAAGGATAAAAGTATGGATGGCATAGAAGGACTTATGGAAAGCTCAAAGGAAGATTCCGAATCGGAAGATAGAGATATAGACGATATTAAATATAGCGAATCTTCTTTTAAATTATTCAATATATCTAATGAGGAGAATTTTAAAGAATTCGAAAGAAAGTCTGAATTAATAAATCTTAACGAGGATGAAGTTAAAGTTGATGAGAAACCTGTTAATAATGAATCACAAAAAATAGATCAAACATCTTCTTTCGTTATTTCATCGGAAGAATCTATTTTTGAGTCGACTTCCTCCAATATGGATACAGAATCTGTTTTAGATCCTCCGAAAATTTTTCACTCGATACCACCGTTGAGTGAACGAATTAGAAAAAAAATTGATCCATCTAGTACTACTAAAACACAATTGAATTTTGATGCAGCTATTATTGAATCTACTATCGATATGGAAGCAGAGGAAGTTTGTAAAAATGGAGAAGAGAAATCAATGTTATCAACAGCTTTACGAGAATTGTTAGAAGCAAAACTTGAGGAGGAATCACCTGAAGAATGTAAAACAAAAGTCGATAATGAAGATACCACGTCTTATAAAGAAATAATATCGCTTTCGCCTGAAAATACAGGGGAAGTTAAAGATCCAATTGCTAAATGTAATAGCCAAGAAACTCATTTGGATAATGTTTCTACAAAACAAGATAACATTCAGCCCAAAGAAATTAAAAGATTAAAGGATCCTAGAACAGTTGTACCAAATAATATGCCAGCACCATATACGTCGGACATTCTTCCGCCAGTCAAGCGCAAGGTTAGAACGGTAGGATTATAGTAGAATTTCTGTTTGCAAGATTAATTCTTACATTATTTTCTAATTTACTTGTATTTATATTGTTTTTTCTCCCATACAAAATATGCTCATCGTAGCGACATTAAAATAATTGCTTTCCACAGCTATCGATATCAGAATATCGTAAACGCAAACAACAATCAGTTGGTACGCCTCCAGAACCAGAACCATCTAATGATGTATCTACAACAGAAAAGGATAAAGCAAGAGGTAGATCAGATAGTGCAAGCAGTGGGACTTCCTCTCTAAGTTCTGACGAAGAAGGTTCTAAAATGTCACTTTCCCTTGATTTACCAGGGATTACTGCATTACCACTTTTCACTAATGCTGAAAATGATGAAAAGAAAGGTAATAACGAGCATCCAGATTCTTACATTGTACACAATTCCTGTTAAACTGCAGTCTACATGATATTCATCAATATCAACTTTAGAGTATGTATTTTTTTAATAGTTATAAGTTTTCTTAGGCTATCAATGTATAAAAGAAAAAAGAAAAAAGAAAGAAACTAAAAACTTTGAGACCATATGGATTAGTCAAATTATCAAATAGAAATTTGTGTATCTATTGCATTTTATTTAAAAATTATGAATCATCAAAGGATAGTAAATCATGCACGTTATAACCCGAAATTTATTATACTTGTTTATATCTCTAATAAATATATACATTTATATTTAGGTAGTGAAGAAGGTACTATTGGTTGGTCCGCAGCACCAACATTAGTTGAACGTCAAAGAGAAAATTTAACTGAAAGATTGAAACGTGAATTTGGCTTATTTCTCAGTGACGACGAAGAAGAAAGAGCTCGCAAACATGGTGAGCAAACATCGAGATTTTAACTTAATTAATATTAAAACACATTTTAATGAATAACAATAATAAAAATATTATTAAATAGATTTCTGTAGATGTTCTTTTTTAAATTGTAGGTTTGACTGCAGAAGCAATTTTAAAAGCTCGTAAGCCGACATCACCGCCACATTCTTCTATTCCCACTACATCCCCTACTTATCCTTTACCACAGTTACCACCTCAACCATATATACCACCGCCTGGTTCTGCAGCTATATATTATCCTCAGTACCAGACTAATAAATCCTGTCCTATTCAGTATTCTAATTTCAGTGCACCACAAACGACATCACAAACAGTATATCCAAATATAGCCGCTCAAGGAACCGTCAACAAACAGGTACAGTTTTTAGTACCTCAAGCAGCATCTCAAGCGCCACCAGGTTCAAATCCATATCCTCCGCAATTTATTCCATCGACTACGACGACAGTGCCAATTACCAAATTTTCTTCTGCAACATCAACGTCTGGAACTTCTCAAGTATTTTCTACTTCAGGTCAGATGCAGAAGCCTTTTTTTAACCATCCTGCACCAAGGTCGTAACTGGTATTAATAGTAGTACTTTTCCAAATTTTTAGTTAAAGTACAATGATAAATAATTATCAGCCATTCTCGCTCTCTCTCGATATATGGCGAACAGTGATGTATGTATGACAAATTTTCAGCTATTACAAGGTAATATAAACATCACAATTGGAATATACTCTTAAAAGTCACAATTTCTTCTGATAATTTATTTTATATGATTTGTATTTGCGAGTGTGTACGTACTTTTATATATATATATATATATATGTATATATGATATGTATATATATGTATGCTTATATATATATATGTATATGTATATATATATATATATGCACACACATATTATTAGCATAATTCATTATACAAATCACACTGTATTATACATAGAAATCGAAGGAAAAGAAAAAACATATGTAGGATGTGTGAACATCTGAAGTTAAGAAATATGAGACTTGTTAATGTAGGTACTACTATACGCTTCTAGAATTTTCATGCGCAGAAATATACTGAAACGTAATTCGATGGTTTTCAAAATATTCAACAGGTTTCTGTGGCCTATGGCAATAGTTAAGTATTTTGGAGACATAGTCATATGCATTTTAGGTAGTATATGTTGAAACCTGTTGATACAAATATATTAGCATCTCTTACAGGTAATAGAAAAAAAAAGTGTATTCCAATGTATGCACTTTTTATACCACTAAAATGGTGCCGTAAAGTGTTTATACATAGCATTAATCCAATTTTGATAATATTAACAAAGTTGGAATCTTTTAAACAGATGATCAATCAGAGAAATATTGATCTGAATCTTTAAGAACAGTTATCATCGTCATATATATAACGTGCACCTATGAGTCTGCATTACTCAATTTATCTGTATATATTACTTGCATATATGCATAATATTATAATAATATGAATCTTTATTTAATCGTAATTGTTAGATTAACGCATAGACTTCTATAACATGTAATTAAGACATTGTGCTGTGTTGTACTGTTTCAAAAAACAGTACTCTCTGTGTCCAGAATTCTCTATATTTTATATTTCATTGTAAAATTCCGGATAATTAGTTGTAATAAATATGTTGAAATTTAATTTCGAGAGAGTTCATTTGTATAGTTGAAAATTATATTCGATATGATACATGCATACATATACATATACATATACATATACATATATACATATATATATTTATATATATATGTGTGTATGCATGTATGCATGTATGTATGTATGTATGTACGTATGTATATTACTTTGGACGTTTTTTACCACATTGCTTTATTTAGGCATAAATGTCTTCAAATTTTGCTATAGCTTTTACATTTTATGGAAAATATCAGTTTTAAAAGGCCTTAAAAAAAAAAAATAATTGTTAATATTATAGAAAAGGACAAGGCCTTAGAGACTGAGTATTTCTGAATTTCTATATTCCAAACATGACATAATTGTTTTATATGTTTAGAAGTCTAAAGAAACACGTTTGTCTTTATGGCATGATGTTTTATACAAAAGTTCTAAGTCCTTGTTATATATCGGTTGTTTCTTTCACAATAATATATAGATATATCATACCTAAATAAAAGGTGCTTACATATTTTAATTTCTACAGCAAATCAATGAATACAAGTTTAGTTGTATTTCAATTAGAAAAATCGACAAAAATTTGTAGAAAAACAAAAAACGTTATTAAATTTTAGGATAATTAAATCCTAAAATTTAATGTTCATATAAGTACAAAGCTGAGAATGAGCAGGAGAAATTTTCTGATGAAACATTTAATAATGAATTACAGTAATTAAGATTGAGACTTGTAGGCTATTCTATGAAGAAAATTGTTGTACACTTTTTGTTTAGCGTTTATAGGGCTTTTTGAAGATAAAGTATCGTTTAATGTAAACTATTTTATTTTTGCTGTAACTGTTTAATACGTTTTCAATAGAGTTGTATAACCAAGTTGTGCAATTCTACGTGTTTAGAAACCTATACAAAAGTGGATACTTAGTGGATCAAATAAATATGTAATTTAGTAGCTCCTAACACAAATAATTTTATTTAGAAATGTAAATTATGTATTGAATATTATCAATATATCTATCTAGTGTACACATCAATGTAATTAAATAAGTGTACAAAGCTTCATATAAATTTGGCACATTGATAATTGTGTATATATAACTGTATTACTAGTTATTATATTTAAACATATATCAAATCATTCTGTTTTTAAAATTTCATTTCTCTCTTTAATAAATCAACTAATATTCATTATGAATTTTAATTTAATATTTTTAATTTTCATTAAAGTAAAGATTTATGTTTAAAGACACAACGAAAAGTTAATTATTCACATATGTAACAATATTAATATATGTTTATCAAAACATGGAACACCTCAAGCCATAGATGCAAATAAGCGAGATAAGTAACGTATTAATTATATACTGCGTACCAGTGAATATTTTCGTAAACTTAAATACGTTTCTTTTCCAATTAAACATAATTTCTCAAATGTTGCAATGTGTGATTAATGAAAGTTACACATGTTTTACCAAATGTAATTAAATAGATATATCACAACTCCAATTTTCTTTATATTCTTATCATGGTCTTTTATTTAATATTTTGGAAAAATCTAACTTAGAGTCAAAGAAAAAAAAAGAAGGAAAATGAAAATTGTCAAAAAAAATAATAAGCAATTGTAAGAATTCGTATGCATATAGAAAATACAATTATAATATACTTCTGCAAGAATTTTTTACTATCACGTTTTAAGCAAATATCAAAGTTTGGAGATCTGTGATTAGTAAATAAGACATAAAATTTGAGTTTAAATATTTCTGTACTATCTATGAAAGTATTTTGTCGAATTCCTGAGTGCATATGGATCTCTGGTCTTTACAAAAATGTTCTCTGTTTACATTATGTTTGGCTGCGATTTGAAAATTTAAACAAACATATTTTTGGCATTTGGTATTCCTTTATACTTTAGCCAATATTTTGTAATAAATAGTACTATAAGCTGCAAATATCACAGGTGGTGTACATATATACAAATGCGTGTACATCTATACATATATACATATATATAAGTGTACAGTTTATGTTCTCCACCTGAGTATATATGAAAAAAAAAGAAAAAAACATGTACATACTTTTGTAAGATAAATTTAAGTATCGATGTTTCACTTAAAATCTTGTACCTTCTTTAAGCTCGAAAAAAAAACTATCATTGGTGTATACAATCGCTTTGAAACTACTCAATCTGTTATTTACTGTACGATTTTCTGATATAGCCTTGCTATATATATATATATATATATATATATATATATATATAGCGATAGTAAAGAAGTAGAAAGCGATTAAAATAAATTTGTTATTAAGTACATTTTCAAATAGAATAGCTCGTTAGAATAATCGTTTCAATGTTGTAAATAAAAGAAATCAGCAATTATTATATATATATATATATATATATATATATATATATATATATATATATATATATATATGTATGATATATATATATATATATATATATGTATGATATATATATATACACATGTATATATACATATATACATATATACATATATACATATATATATATATATAGACACACACAGTCTTATAATAATTTCAGAACACATAATTTTTTTATTTGCGATTCATTGTTACTTGTATGTGCCTAGTTATAGCCATGTTACATTACGTACATACGTTGTATGATAATTTAATCAGTACTATCAATTAATAAATGTAACAAGTTCTTGGATATCAAATTCGATATGATATATATATATATGTATATAAAGACACACACATATATATATATACATATTATGGCATAACATGTAAAGAGCTCATATTTAGGCATACATGAAATTTAATAAATCGAAATACATTTTACGAATTAATTACTCTATGAGAAATGTTTAAGGACACTTGAATCATCACTCACATCCATTCGAAACGTTAACTGTTATTTTAGAAAATTTTCCTAAAAATCAATTTTCTAATTTATAACTTAAATCATAAGATACTAAAAGGCCACTTAAATCAACAATTACGAGATGAATTCGTAATAGATAAAATACGCGACTTTGTATTACATACCATAAATTGTAATTAATGTCATGACGCGAAGTATATAGATATAACTTTAATATCGGTAATGTAACGTGTGCAAAAAGTAAATTCTCTCAACTAATTGTATATTCTATTTACATATATATGTAGTCTCATATCGATTGAAAAGTATTTCTGAAAAAAAGTTCTTGTTAATTTTCATAGATAAAAAATAGACGCGAGAACGTTTGAAAATATTATATCATTTTGATATCGCATGAGAAAATAATTCGATCTAATTCTCGAATGCGAACGGATGTCCCATTTAAAATTGAAACCATTTAACCCGCTACTACATATCTGCAATTTGATTGATCAAAAGCAGTTGACGTCATCGGTTATAAGCTCCAGCAATTGGAGGAGAAAAGTTGCGAGCGTCTGCTGTGACAGTCGCATTCAGAAGCGTCCAACGCGGTGATCAGCAGTCTAGGCAATGTCTCTGTCGTCTCAGTCTCAGCTGGATGCAACAGCTGTAGAGAATTTTCGGGAGTATTTGCGAATACCATCAGTCCAACCGAATATTAATTATGGTAAGTGATATTTTAATGACATTTCTAACGACGTATAAATTTATTAGGGTTTTTTTTCTTTCTTTCTTTCTTTCTTTTTTTTTATCGATCACCTTCTTTTGTAAAAGTCAAACCGATCGAGTACGAATCAGAAATGATTTGTAAATTGTGCTAATGTCTCTCTCGCGTGGTGATATCTCTCACTTACTACGTGAATGGGGTCGCTCAACGATGCGTTTCCTCTTGAGGCAAATTAAATTTTTTATTAATCATATGAAGGCACGTATAATGTCGTTTTACTTTTCTATTGATTGATATTCCAACATCGAATTCTAATGAACCATTCTTAACCGGTATTTTTGAATTCGGTGAAACGGCGTAGCGTCTCAGACGCTATCGAGCCATTGTATATGCCCCACCCAATACAGAATTATATTTCTATTTTTATAATTTTCGACCAGAGGATTCCCAGTAAGTCTACGTTATTTTTTCAAATGTCTCTTATATATTTTACTGATCAAAAGTATCTTTTCAATCACGTGAAAGACTGCACAAGATAAACTCTTTCATCATTGAGATTCTATGTTATTCAGATGATTTTTATGTTAATTTTATTATTTGCGATTTATATAACGGTTTTATTTATAAAGTTACATTATGCAGATAACAGAATATTCTCTTATTCCTCAAATTTTTTATTGGTACAAGATATATTATGAATGTATAGTCTGAAGCAACGAATAGCTGGGTAAATTGATCAAAACATAAAATGAATTCAAAATGTAATCTTAATATAAACAGTGATAAGATAATTGTCTGGTATACATTATTTCGGATCAATCATGGATATTTGTAAATCTTTTTTCGCTGTCGCTTGTAAGATAACGTTTTTTTATGACTTTATTGACAGTCGGTCAACAGAGAGATTATTTAAATCTCTTAAAAAATATCTCTTAATAAATCTCTTAATAAACAAGTTGAAATAATTGCCACAAGGACATTTTTTTTTTCATTTAACCAATACACGCGCACACACATATATACATGTACATATACATATACATGTGTGTGTGTGTATATATAATATATATATATGTATATGTATATGTATATGTATATGAATATATTTTATTACAGATGCTTGTGTTGAATTCTTACGCAATCAGGCAAGGTCCCTTGACTTACCAGTCCAAATATATCATGTACATCCAGGAAAACCCATTGTGGTTCTCACATGGTTGGGTACGGAACCGAACAAACCAGCCATTCTCTTGAATAGTCATATGGATGTAGTGCCTGTCTTTGAGGTAAGTAATATTAACTGTTAGAAAATATTATGAAATTATAAAGCTCATTAAATTATTGTCCATTTAAATTTGTGTATAAATTATCGAACAATCGCTCAATTTTTTTGCTAATTATTTAAATGCATGTTATAGGATCAGTGGACATATCCACCTTTCAGTGCTCATATGGATGAACAAGGAAACATCTATGCACGTGGCAGCCAAGACATGAAGTGTGTTGGAATACAATATCTGGAAGCTGTAAGACGTATGAAAATGTCTAATCAACGTTTCAAGAGAACAATTCACATTTCCTTTGTACCAGATGAAGAAATAGGCGGTAAACTTGGTATGAAGGAGTTTGTGCACACAAAAGATTTCAAGGCTTTAAATATTGGTTTTGCACTCGACGAAGGGGTTGCTTCTCCTACTGAAACATTCTACATGTTCTATGGTGAAAGATCTATCTGGCACGTAGAAATACATTGTACAGGAATTGCAGGACATGGATCTATAATGTTAGATAATAATTCTGGAGAAAAAATCAGAGTTATAATTGATCGATTTATGGACTTTAGAGCATCGGAAAAAGAAAAATTAAAAGATACTACCAAATACCAACTTGGCGATGTAACATCAGTGAATCTAACTCAATTGAGGGTATATATCAACTCTTATTAACATTCTTCTTTGTATCAAATTTTTTTGTATCAACTTTTTTTTATATCAATTTTATTTATATCAACTAAGTTTCTTTGAAATAATAGAATATAAATTGTTCTTCAATTATTAGCATTGTTTCAATTTGCTTTCAATTTTATAATATTTCAATTGATTTTATATATTTATATATTTATTGCTTAATAAATATTTCTATGTTTACATGTCTATTACATTAGGATTTTTACAATTCGCGTAAGTATTTTATGTATATTGAATATTCGCATTGATTATTTTCTTTATATTTTTACATATATATTTGTGGTTTCTTTTTTGTTTTCCTTTTTATATATCATCTTGCATTTAATTTATATGAGAATTCAGTTACTAATTAAATACATGTTTTTTACAGGGTGGAGTGCAAACAAATGTTATACCAAGCGAATTGACTGCCACATTTGATATAAGACTGGATCCGTCCGTCGATCATGATAAATTTGAAGCTATGATCCAAGAATGGTGCAAAGAAGCTGGAGAAGGTGTGTTTTACACGTTCCAACAAAAAAATCCGAAAGTTGAGAATACCAAATTGGATGATACTAATCCGTTTTGGATCGCATTTAAAAATACCTGCGATAGCTTGGGTATAACTCTACAAATAGGTATTTTCCCAGGTGGAACTGATAGTCGTTATGTAAGATCTGTACGTATAACAATTTTCTTTTTTTTATTTTTTAAATATAGAAAGCATATATTTCTAAAAGGAAAAACAAAGAAACTTATTTAATTGTTTTATATATATAGATTGGTATACCAGCAATTTGTTTCTCGCCAATGAATAAAACGAAAATACTCCTTCACGATCACGATGAATATTTGAACAGAGATATATTTTTACATGGAATAGAAATATATATGAAAATAATACCAGCAGTTGCAAATGTTTGAGCGCAATATCGAACGATTCAACGATATGGTGTCATTGAGGTATATCCATAGTATAACCAAAGTGCAATAACAAATTAATATATAATCATACGAATCAATTGTTATGTTAAACGAAAGATTTATATATTTTATGATGCGTATCAGAGGAGAAAATCGTTCTATAAGAATAAGAGGAATGAGAAATCAATGAAAACCCATAGCACATAAAAAAAAAGCAGACAATGCGAGTAATAATATTCTCATAAGAGGGAGAAGAAAATACAAATAATTGAACAAGATAAATTATAAAGCGATGAAATGAAAACATTGAATAGATTAATATAAAGATAGATCAACGAAAAAGTAATATATGTGTATATATAAATCTATATGTATTTGTTCATCCAAGAAGAAGTAGTAGTCGATCTTAATGTAATGTGAAATAATTTATAATATATAAATGTTAATCTTTATACACAGATGAAAAATTGTGAAAATATTACTGGCCATCATAATTTGTCGATGTTATACAAGTTGATCGAAAATATACAAAAGGTATGTTAAAGGAACCGCCTATTGACCTCAGCAGTATCAAAGGATGCCGACTTTATTATCTGTGTAAAATTGCGCAAAAAGTCATCGTCTTATTCCTCCAGATTTATTTGTGCCAGTTTAATTGGATAAAACGATCGGTGATAGTGTCGCGAGTATCCTTTGTTGATCTAGAAGTCGATATATCGGTGCGCACAAATGTGTATTCCCGCCATTGTCGTACGTAGTGGGTTCATTGTTAACCATATGCCAACCATCCCTCTCTAACAAAGTAATAGACTCGTCCATCTTCTTCGACTTTATCTCAATTATTTTATCGACGTAACGATGAAAATTGTGAATGATATTTCGTGTGATAGTGTTTAAAAATAATAACTTCTTCGGATGGTCCTCAAAATATCAAAATAATTTATTAATCAGGAGTAAGAAGAATTTTTTCTTCGTGCATGGACTCGGCCATTTTCTTGCGGCGGGGAGGGGGAAAATGGAAGAAAAACATGCTGCCACTTCTGTCATTCATGCCAATCGTTTGGAGATTTTCGTGGGTGTTACCAAGCGAAGGATTTAACATAATCGGTAGGCCGAATGTTCGAGGTCAAAAAAATCTTTGAGAAGTCATAACAAAGTCTAAAAAGATATCTCGCGTAAATTCCTTTGTCAGCCATGTGCAAATGGTGTAGCATTTAAAACATCCTCGCGAACGAAATGTACCGACCAATGAGTATGGCCTAGGCCGCATCACGTGACTTCGGCCGGCCAATAGGCGGGACGAGATTTGAAATCGTGCGTGGTCTTTGTTCATGAGCCTACCGTCAACGTTACTTCAGTTCCGTAAAGGGGGCCCTGTGTCGGTGTTCGTTTATACATGGTCGCTGCTGAAAATCGCATAATTTCCAAGTAAATATATGTGTGAAAGTGGTGTTTCGCTGAGTGGACGACGTACTTCGAGGATCGTCGAATATACGGTAAGTGAAGATTCCTGTAATCTCATCCTTGAAGATAGGAGATAGAAAGGAAAATGATTTTGTGTGGCCGGCCCGCCACTGCCGTTGTCGTCGTCGTCGTCGTCGTCGTCGTCGTCGTCGCCACTACCACCGTCGCCGCCGCCACCACTGTCGTCGTCGTGTTCGTCCTCATCGTCGTTGTCGTCGTCGTCGTCGTCGTCGTCGTCGTCGTGTAGTCGTTGCTTGTCGAAGTGTTGTGTGGAAAGTTTTGGATTGTGTCGCGCGTGGCGATATTACAAGATATAAGGAGGAGTCGCCTAATGTGTCTTAGAAAAAGAATCGTGTTTATATACGACACGTAGACCTTCAAAAATCCAAATAACAAATACGTCGATTCGTAAACGTTCTTTAAAGCTGATAAACAAATTCTCGCGCTATTTTCTTACGAAATCGAACGAGTTAGTTTTATCGGATTTTTTTTTCAGTGATGAATCTCTTCGAATGAATCTTCGTCGACCTAAAATATTTTATGATACGGTTGGTGTATTTTTCTTTTTTTTTTCGTTTCTCTCTCTCTCTCTTTCTTTCTTTCTTTTTCTTTTTTCTACCACCCTCTTCCTCCTGAAGTGTAAATAATCTCGAGTAAGCGCGGGCATTTTTGCCGCGCTCTACGAATTCGGCCGTGCCTTTCTTTAGTTACACTCATTGTTATGGCAACCGTTTTATTTACCGTAAACGCAGCGCGACCGAGCAACCGAGAATAAACAATCGTGTCGACCGCCTCCGCCGCCACCACCATCACCACCACCACCACCACCACCTTCGCCGCCGCCGCAGCCGCAGCCGCCGCCGTCGTTGTCGTGTCGTCGCTGCCACCGCCGTCATCGTCTTCGTCGTACCGTCATCACTACTACCATTACCAACTACAACCATCATCATATATCGCGTATATGTATGATCGTACAGACCTGAATGAGTGATTCACAATGTGTAGGAGCGTAAAATTGAGCGGGAAGACGTTAGACCGTCTTCTTAGAAAATGTACGTGCGAATAGGTTTGTTCGATCGTCTTTTTTTCTTCCTCCTTCGATCGTTCTTTCTTTTCAAATGGTTCCATACAACTCACGTCTCACGATATATTATTTTTTATTTTTCTTGGTCACAATTAAAATATTTTCAATTATACTTATCGAATGTACGTATACGATGTTTATACAATTCGTATTATTCTCGAGAAAAGCAACGCGCGATCGATAAAAAATGTCGTTCATAATTTAAAAAAAAACGAAAGAAAGGAAAAAAAGGATAGAAATTATTGAATTATGTACATATTTTTAAAAATTTTTTCTCGCAATGTTTTTTTCCTCGTTATATATTTTCCGTCTTAAAGCTAATGGATTTCTATATTATTTTGCAAAAAAAAAAAAGAAGAAAAATGTATTGCTTCTTCTATTATATCGTCGAACTGTCGCGAGAGAAGAGTTAAAATATATCATTCGCAATTATTGCGAATTACAAAGGAAGTTCTCGTTCCATCGATTAAAACAAAAGGCTGGAGTTTATAGTGGCAGCAGTCGTCCAGACTGCTTTGGAGAAGAAGAGGAAGAGAAGAAGAAGAAAAAGAGGAGTAAAAAGAGGGAGGAGAGCGAGGGTGGGGGAGGGAGAGGCTCCTCGTCGTCGTCTCGCGCGCAAATAGATTCATTTTATGCGAGGCAAAGCTTATCGAGCGATCTACTTTACCGTTTGCAACGAGATCTCTCTTAATAATACACTTTTTTTTTCTTCTTTAAAAATATCTATTAACGTTGTACAACAGTATAAAGTAACAACACAGCAAGGAACAAGAAAAAGAGGAGAAAGAAAGAAAATACATGGATCGATAAATATCTGTCTTTTTTTTTTTTTTTTTTTTTTTAATATTGTTGCGTAGTATACTTATGTACGATACTATATACACAAAATACTACTATAAGGTTTGTGTATATATAAATATATATATATGCGGTATAGTTTTTGATAAATTTTAATCTGTCTGATTAGAAAAAAGAGAGGAAAAAAATGAAAAAGGAGTCGTTATATGTGACTTCTCTTCCGGTTTTTCCACCAATATTTCATTATTTTCGTAAAAATCGTCAGTAACGAGCGCATCGGTGGCAGTAAAGAAGGGGGAGGGTTGCGGGGAAGAGCGAGGGAGACCCTCGAGCACTTTCAACACGCTTACCGCCGCCGGGAAAACTATTGACCGTGGGAACCTTCTGGGAACTCTACCCTCGCCATATGCTCACCGAAGGAAATATCTTAGGGACTCCGACCGAAATCTACCGTCTGACCGTTTCTCTCTCTCTCTCTCTCTCTCTCTCTCTCTCTCTCTCTCTCTCTCTCTCTCTCTCTCTCTCTCTCTCTCTCTCTCTCTCTCTCTTTCGTGTCCTCGAACGATTATTTGTCACTGTGTGCGGATACGCGCGCGCGCGCTAATCTACCCGTAAAACTTCACCCTTTCCCTTCCTCTTTCTATTCTTTTATTTTATTCTTTTTTATTTCTTGCGAGGAAAGGAAACTATTATATCTACGAAGACGACTTCCGGTCCAAGATGGCGGCCAGATTTCTTTTTTTTTTTTTTTTTTTCTTGGCTTAAGACAAATCTTACCATTCTTTTTCTTTTTTCCTCTTTTTTGATATTTATTTTATATAAATATTGAATGAAAACGAAGAAAGTTATTTCTAAATGTAATTATAAAATCATAATCACATTAATTTCTTTCTATATACTTCTCGAAGTCATCTTAGAAAGATAAACATTGGGTTGGCCAGCTTTCACGAGACTTTGATAATATACTTCGCAGACAAAGTCTAGTACTAATGGGCCACTTGATAATTTAGAAATCACTCCATTCATTAGGAAATATTTCTTTTTGGTCTTTTAGATCACGATCGATAAAGTTTAGTCCAGTGAAGTTACAGCTTCCTAGTATGAAACAATACGACAAATTAACCTATCGCTTTTGCATCTTTTATTTTCTTATTAGAGATCGATCAAAATATGTACTTACCAATAATATTGACTAGAAATCATAATCGAAAAAATACAAAAATTATATATATACATATACATATACATATACATATACATATACATATACATAAATCGATCTATTTCATATCAAATCTTTAATAGAATTTGAGCGGGAAATTTCCCAAGTTCTCGATTATTCCAATTGCCTTTACTATGTCCGAATCCGTTACACAGTGAAAGCAAAAACTTAACTGAAGTGAGAGAGAACAGGGGCAAATTGATTTCCAACGACTAGTTAGAATGATGTAATCATGGTTTATGGATCTCTATGAGTTAACTTCGATAAGAACTTTATATATGTATTAATTTTGACGACTTTAGGAAAAATAAAGGTAAAGATAAAAAAGAAACCAAAAATAAGAAAATAGATTTCTCTCTCTCTTTTATTATTAATCGAGTCTGTAATACAGAATTTTTTTATCGATTCGAATGATTATTTTCAATAATCTCATCTAGTCATTTTAAATATTAACGTAGTAAATATACGTTATAATCTCTTCGACTAAAGAGTTCGATTGATTTCATGAATTTCGATATAGTGATCTTACTATGAATAAGAAGCATAGAAAGAAATAAAACGTTAAAGTGGTGTATTAACGCAAAAAAGATGGGCTCTCGAAATATTTGAACGATTTCGTGAAGAGGAAGAGGAAGAGGTTAAAGTAAAAGAGGGATAAAGGGGAAGGTTTGGTGAAACTACACCACCGTAGGCTGGTCGATGCGCATGCGCATTGGGAAGTCGGAGGACGACGTCGGCAGGGTGCAAACGTCGTGTTCTCTCACATTTATACGTATATATCTATATATATGTATATGGAGATATATATATATATATATATATACATATCTACACACGGCGAACATCGAAGCTCGATGTGGAGGGGATAACAGATCGATACTCTGTGAAAACGCGACTTAGAGAGGCGCGGTCGTACGCATCCACGGTTGGTCCATCGCGAAATCCACATATTGTTTTCTCCGTGTATCTCTTGTCATTATTATTATTGTTATTATTTTTGTTCTTCTTCTTCTTTTTCTTTTTCTTCCTTTTTTCTTCTTTTTTTCTTTTTCTTCTTCTTATTATTATTATTACTATTATTTCTTCTTATTATTATTATTACTATTGATTTTTGTTATTATTGTCACAATCATGGATCGAACTTAATTTTTACATTACTTTTATTAAAATTTTCAATCAAGTTCAAAGTATTATTTATATTTATATATATATATTTGTTTACTTTTTTACTTTTTTTATATACATTTTATATACATGAAATTTTAATTATTTCGAAAACAAAAGGAAATAAAAAGAAACATTCTAGCTAAACAATTCTACTAAAATATGCTATGTCCATCATGATTATCCTCGAATAATTATTTAGATAATTTAATGGCAAAAGAGTATTATTAGTTTTCTTTAGAATGATAACATTATACGTGTGATATTCTTTGAAATTTTATAGTCAAGATTTGAAGCAGATTATATTTGTTAGAATTTATTCTCTTCCTTGTAATGGAATGGAAAAGGCTCGGACTTCGTAACGCTGGAAGAGTTCGATGTTAATGAACTCGAGCGTGTTTCATAAGTGGTGCCGTTGTTGAAGATCATTGTGTTCTATACTACTCTAGTCAAACACAAGTATATTTTCTCGTTTTAATCTCGCGCGTAACTAAATATATATATATATATATATATATATATATATATATATATATTTTCTGATAAAGAATAAATTAAATATTTAAGGAAACATTTCGTTTGTCTCGAATGAAAGTAGCTTAGAGAATGTATTTGTTCTAACGGTATTAGAGAGCTATTGAACCGAGCCAACAGTTTCATTTCCATGCAAAGTTTTATTGCAGTTAGATATGCTCGTATAGAAAGAAGGATGTAGAATAACCGGTCCGCTTTTGGATAAATAGCATATGCTGTGCTTGAGAGCGGTAAATGAATATGCAGTGTGGGAGCGACAAAGAAAGAATTCGAAGAAATGCATTGTTATTTGAACGAGCCTGTATATACCGTCTCATAGTCACGGTACATTATATCCCTAGAATATTACCAGTGCACTCTTCGCTATTAAAATCGTACTTCTTTTCATTTCTTCTCATTTATTTTCTATTCTTTCCATTTATTTTTTACAATTTCTTTTTTCTCTTTTCTCTTTTTTATTTCTTTTATTTTTTACCTTTTACATTTTTATTCGAAATATAAAAATACAACGAGGAGAACCTTATAGAATATTTTGCTGATATATAAGAGAGAAAAGAAATTTTATGCAATATGCGGAAATATATATATATATATATATATTATAGTATACTATATATTATTATACTTATATATATAGTATAATAATATAGTATAATATACTATATATATATATACTTCCGCTTATCATGAAGAACCTGTTTTATGTATACATACAAAAAGACAGAGATAGAAAGAAATGTTAAAAAAAAAAAAAAAAAAAAAAACGCATATTTACTAGTTTTACGTTTATCCGTGATTAGAAGCATGCTATCACCGTCTAAAAAAGTTTCGAGCATAAATTTTATCGGCGGAAGTGTATCTATGGTGTCCGATACGAGCATGGGAAAGATCAAGGTTTTTTTTTTTTTTTTTTTTTTTTTTTTTTTTTTTTTTTTTTTTTTTTCACGGTCGGGAAAATGACGTAAATTCCTTTATACGAATCACGTAATAAATACAGGGTGATATAACAAATACAACAAATAGGCCAAATGTTTCTAGATAATATTAAAGATCAATTATTCTTTTTCGAGATTACCTAGATTTATAATTTTTTCTTTCTTTCTTTCTTTCTTTTTCTTCTTTTTTCTTTTTTCTTTTTTTCTTTTTTTTTTTTTTTCATTAACCCCAAAAGTCTTTCGAAACAAGTAATTGATTTTTAAAATAATCTAGGTAGTTTTACTTGGTACGTATTTACGTATATATCTTTATATATAAGTCGATTATTTTACATAACGACGTGCGATGCACCGAGTAATCCTCTCCTTACTCCCTTTCCTAAAATAGAAAGTAATCGATATATCCTGACATACATTTTCATGGTTGTTACCACCAGTATACATTTAGATAATGGAAATCGTTTCTTCGTCTAAAGGTTATCACGATTAATAATAAAATAATTATACAGGATAATATCAACAAGTTCGTACAGAAATTCGTTGAAAATATTGAAAATTTTCTATTTGGTTTCCAAGGCCCTTCTTTCCTTTCTTTCCCCCTCTCCCATCCATCCCTCATCCCTTTTCTCGAAAGTTTCGTTTCTTACCTGCTCACAATCCATAAGGTTTCCAAGGAAAAAAACTTTTGAAAAGAAAAGGAACGGCAAAATGTACGTCTACCTAAGTTTACTATGAATAGAAAGGACATTTACAGTGTTCTTCTTTAATTTCATCCATTTTTCTTTCAGAATTTGTCTGAGTGTTTTCGCTGTTCATTTTCCTTCACGAATTCTCAACTTCATTTTCTTTTTTTACTTTTTCTTCTTCCTCTTCTTCTTTTTCTTTTTCTTATGAAACTTTTTCGTCGTGCATCGACTGTCCTTTAGCAGCTGCAACGATATCATCAACATAAGTAAGTGAAACGGGAAGATACAGTTAAGAAAAATAATTGAGGAGAGGGAATAAAATATACTTATATATATAAAGTAAAGAGAACAAAGAAAATGCTTTTTTTATACTAATTATAGATCTTTTCTGTAATTTTTCCGCAACTAGTCCGATATATTTCATTTTTCTACTGACTTTTCATTATTATTTACTAAGATATATAAATATACAAATTAAATATATATATATGTTTTAATAAATTTTCAATCAAAAATATTTAAAACTCTAATAAGCAAGATAGTTGCAAATAGAAAATAGAAAAATATCTAAATTTTTACAAGTGCTTTAACTCCGTCTGTTATTTTATTTATTATTTATAAAAATATTTTCTAATCGTTAATTTCTAATTTTGATTGATATATTCATATAAATATATATATAATATATATTTATTATATCGCTTTTCTCAGATCGGCGAAAATGGCATTCGCTTAGAAGAGCAACGCGGCGACGATTCACATTTGGTTCGCTTCATAAGCCTTCTCGTGCTTCGAATGGAACCGGTTCTCGCGATCCACAAAGAAACCCACCTTTCTGCGCGCGCTCGCGCTCACGCAAGGTCTGCTCTCGTCCCTCGGGTGTACGCGGTACCCTACCCTTCTCTCTTTTCTTCTCTTCTTTTCTCTTCTCTTCTCCCCATTCGATTTTTACAATAAATTATTTTCCATCCGTCATCGGCATCGCCCGTTTTACTGCCTCAAATGAATATATATATATATATATTTATATTTCATTCTCTTTGTCACATTCACCATCTTCTTTTTCCCCCCCTTCGTTACATCCGTTCCTATTTTTCTCTCTTTCTTCCTTTCTTTGTTACTTTTGTTTTATTTCTCTGCTGTCTGCTTGGGTCTGTCTGTCTGTCTGCCTGCCTGTTTGTTTGTGTCTGCCTTCTGTTGCTACTCTTGTCTCCTCTTCCTCGTTGTTTCTATTTTATCGGAGATAGCATCGAGATTCTGTCATGAACGCTGTGCAAACGTTTCGTCAAGAGACCACCGTGTGTTGTTCTTGTAGTAGTATAGTAGTGTAGTAGGGAGTAGAGAGTAGGGAGTAGTAGTAGAAGCACATCGGTCTCTTCGAGGCTCGTACTTATACGGTTTCGAAAGCATCGTGAAAGGGAAATCTCGTAAATCGTCGAAATATGCTCGTTCAAATTGGCCACTCGCTCGTACGAGCTAATAGCACCTTCCTTCTAATATTTCTACGTTTCTTTCTTTCTTCTTTTTTTTTTTACATCTATTTTTGTGAAGGACACGATTACTTGTTCTCTCTTTTTTTATGTATTTTTTACATCATTCGCGAAGAAGTTTCTAATTTTCGTTAGTGGAAATAAAATGGCCGCCGTTTTCTCTCGTATACCTGACACCGTAACGTGATCGACGAAAAGTATCAGAAATATATTCGAGTTTTTTGGGACTGTGTCAAAAACACGGTTGTCCTTTTTTTTTTTTTTGAATAGCCTCGAACGAACAGGAAGGAACGAACACGCACAAAGAAAGAGAAAAAGAAAGCGAGAGAGAGATAAAAAGATAGATAGAGAAGAGGCCCCTTTATGACCTGTGAAGGATTTCAGGTTGAATAGCTCCCAGGGTCTTTTAGGATCGTCTATCGTTTCGAGTCCCTTCTTGGAACTCGAGCCCTCATAATGTACGCCCGCACTGGCTGCCTGTATATACATATACTATAATGGTAAAATGGAAAGACAACGTCATCTGATCGTTTCACTATGAAGTTAACGAATCAAAGTTGATACTTACGTTCCTATGTATCTTTACATATAGCGATTTTGCAAATTATTTGAGAAAAACAAAAAAAAGAGAGAGAGAGAGAGAGAGAGAGAGAGAGAGAGAGAGAGAGAGAGAGAGAGAAGGAACATGTGAGAGCGCAGCATTACTATCTTACGCAAATAGATTTCACTTTCTATTTTGTTACATTGTTCGACGAACTATCTATACGTTCCAAGAAAGCAGTAGAAACAACTATGAGGCTTTCGTATATGAGAATTTGACACTGCTGTGACATATAATATATATAATAGAACAACAGCGGCAAAACAGATATAATTTTTTCTTCAACGTGTCTGCTTTTTCTCATGATGTCCTCTAATTCTGTTGAGTGTCTCTCTCTCTCTCTCTCTCTCTCTCTCTCTCTCTCTCTCTCTCTCTCTCTCTCTCTTTTTTTTGTTTTTCTTTCAAGTATCTTCTTCACTGATTTTTTTTTCCATTTCTTTCTTCTTTTTTTTTAACTACAATGTACTGCTGTTTTTCCTTCATTCTTTTTTCAAATCTAAACTAACGATTATGTTTTTCAATATTTATCTTTTTTCTTTCTCTTTTTCTCTCAAAAGATAGGAAAAAGAAGTGTTCTCTGAAGAACTTCTTTCATTACAATGTAATGTTGATTTTTCTTTAAAAGAAAGAAAGAAAGAAAAAAAAACTTTGAATTTTATTTTATACTAACAATTATAAATTCTCCAAAGTTTTTCTCTCTCTATTTCGTTTAATGGATAGATTGAAAAAAGAAATGCTATTAAAAAGAGCATCATTAAAGAGTAGGAAGATCTTCTTGCGTTCTCTTCAATATATAACAGCCACGGACACTCGATAGTTTTACCTCATCCTATCAGCAGAGTGATTCTATTTAAAGCATTCAATATTAACCAGTCCATACATCCTGAAAAGATCGTATATTAAACTTTGAGTTAGAATCTTCTTATTCGCTAAAGAAAAAAGTTCGATTAAGATTTCTCAACGATCAACAACGATCATAGGGTGGTTTGGTCAGAATGACATTTTTTATGAGTAAGAAAGAACGACTTCTTATAGAAGGGAAATACAAATGCACGCACGCGCGCAGACATACACACGTATATCATATATGTATATATATGTATATATATATATATATATATATATATATATATGAGAGAAAAAGAACATGTGCAACTGTAGAAGAATGTACTAAGTATTCGTCGCTTGAGGATAATTATGGACAATCAAGAAAGCTTGTACTTCGGGTAGAACATAGCGAGTGGTGCTTATATGACCGTATATCCGACTGTATATATATATATATATGTATATATATATATATATATATATATTCCTTGGAATGCAGATGTGAGAATATGAAACGACGACTGTTCATTTTGATACAAACACCAACGGCAACTGCTTACGTCAATTCATCATCGTCGTTCACATATGATCTCTCATCCGTTTATACGATACTCATTCTTCAATTTCGACTATAAAAGAGAAAAAAATAACTATCAATATTTTTATTTTTATTATTATTATTATTATTATTATTATTATTATTATTATTATTATTATTATTATTATTATTATTATTATTATTATTATTACATAGTAATAGATACATTATACGAGCTTGTAAATACTGCATCACAATTCTGTTTAGAAACATGTATCTCGCGAAATATGGCGGGAAATTCAGAAAGTTCATTACAACATGGCCTTCTAACCGGCGGGAAATTCAAATTACCGTAACATGGAAAGATCGTTTTATCAAGAGTTAGCGATGATTATAATATGTAAGAATTATGCAAATTATATTTTTGCCCCACACAGGCGCGTGCGCGTACAATACAACAACGATTGTTACTATAATGAGAACATCTCGTAGTATGATGAGCGTTGGTGGGTCTTCGTACGGGATCAATTCTCTTTCTGTCTCTCTCTCTCTCTCTCTCTCTCTCTCTCTCTCTCTCTCTATATATATATATATATATATATATATATATATATATCTATCTATCTCTATTTCTCTCTATCTCTCTACCTCTCTATTTCTTCAGTCGTGTGTCAGCAATATAATTTGTTTATATATGTGTTACAAGCCTCGTTATATTATCATCGGTCGCACATCATATATATGTACATACGTACGTACAGTTTATACTCGAGCGAACATAACCTCTCTTCCCCTCTCCTGTTTCTTTTTTCCTCTCCTCTCCCTCCCATCCCTCTGTGCACACATTAGGCCATACAAAATAATACACGTTCGCGAGGGAATACAGTCACGAACGTGCGGGCAACTCGTAATTCTCTCCCCTTCCCGACCAGTTCCCCTCTCCGCTTCGTTCCTCTTCTTCTTTTGCCCCCACTCCTTTTCTCTCATTCGTTCTCACTTGAGGGAGAAGGGAAGCGAACCGTAGAACGAGAAAAGGAGGGGGGAGGCTTACTACGAGAGTCCACGCGCGCTCTATAGTAAATCGACTATAATACTATGAGTCAGTCACACCCACAAGTCGCTTGTGGGTTCAAGACCCTCGTATACGCGCATATATATATATACACACAGACAGAGATATAGAGAAAGAAAAAGAGAGGACTCACGTATTACGTCTCTGCCTACGATGAGCTAGTAAACGTGTGATGCTAGCGCGCGCGCACATACACACATACACACACACGTACGGATTGCCGCACGCGAGGTCATGCTTACGGACACATAATCGAGGATCTATTGGCCTCGTCTCTCGTGGAATCACTTCGAATATCGAATGGTTCCGTATTGTTTATCTCGATAAGAATTTCTACTTCCGAGTAAAATTGTCGTTGTTGTTTTGTTGTCTCTTATATGTTTATGTTTTTACTTGACAGAGGTTTAAATAATGTAAACTTTAGAAATATATATATATTTCTAAAAAAAGAAAGAGATATATTTCATATATGAAAGATATAGACATATATATAATGCATACATACGTATATATGTATATATACATTAGCGTGATTAGATGATTCTTGCACTATACTTAGGATCGAATATAGTATTATTTTCTTCTTCGGTCAATGGCTCGAGGAGTGCTTGGCATTTACTCGACCGGTATATATGACAGCCCTTGGAAAACGACGTCGGTAGGAAGATAGAACTTTGTTTTTATATTTCTAATCCCTGATATATCTACCACCATGACGTCTCTTTGAATTCTTTATTGATTTATTTAATTTGACTTGGGCGATTTAAGAAACTGGAACCAATAGAGATCTGATAATTTTTTTTTCTTTTTATAAACATGTATTTTCTTTTCTTTTCAGTCAGGTGAATGTTGGATACAGAGAGTAGACGCGGTACTGGGCTGGATCAGGGACCATCGAGGGACCCTTGGCTCGCTATGGATTACTACCTGGGCACCGATAGTCTTTCACTTCAGGAAATGCTCGACGTCGACATCAAATGCGAGATCGAAGGGGTAATCGGTGGCCACGCAGATCTTGGCTTCAATTTCGGTGATTTGTCACCGTTAGAATTGGACGACAATCCGGTTGGATGTGACAACGATCTCAGCGGATGGTTCGGTTCCACCAGTTTGCTCAACGGCAACAGCAATAGCTCTAACAGGTATGAATGATGATGATGATCATGATGACGATGATGATGATGACAATGACGATGATGATCATGATAATAACGATAACGATGACATGATTACGATAAAACACGAAACGAGATCGGTATGAGACGATCCTCGAATCGATCGAAAGGAGACACCACTTCCATTTCCTCACAGAGTTTTTCTTCTTCGTTTTTCTGCAGCAATTTCAATTTCGATTTGAGTGGCGGCGATGCTGCCTCCATTATGGTGAACCCCAATTCGGTAATGCCCCACATGGCCATCCACAGTCCTACACCAAATAGTAACAGACGGCACTTTTCTTTCTCGCCAAAGATAGACGTTAAAGAGGAGAAAATAGACGTTGAGAACGAGGTAGAAAATGACGATGATAACGAGAATGACAACGAGAACGACAATGATAATGATAACGAAAACGAGAATGAAAACGAAAACGATCATGAAAATGATAACGAGAATGATAATGATAATGATAACGATAATGATAATGATAATGATAATGATAATGATAATGATAATGATAATGAAAATTATAACGAGATCGATACGGAAATCGAACAGTATGAAAATGATATAACGGAAACTGAGGAGGACACCGAGGATGAGCAGGAATTAACGAGGACGATTCCGATTTTAAAAGCAAAGGCGTCTACTACGATACCGGTAAATACTGCCGTTAAAACGATATCACCTCAAATAACGAAGGCTCATTTGTCACCGAAAATCAATACGATATCCGGCATAAGGGTACAAAATTTTAAGGTCCTGCAGAGTCAACCGAATCAACAACAACCGCAGCATGTTAGGAAGCAGATTTACAATAACAACATTCACGTCAGCACGACTTCATCTCCAGCAATCTCAACGATTAATAAAGAATTTGATTTGTCCGATTACGAGGACAAGCTCTATCCGAAGCCTGCGTATTCTTACTCTTGCTTGATCGCAATGGCCTTGAAAAATAGTCAAACGGGTTCCCTGCCAGTTTCAGAAATTTACAACTTTATGTGGTAAGTCGCTAACAAAATTTATTTCGTCATATCTTTTTCATTCTTTCTCATTAAAATATTTGAAAGCTAACCGTATTATTTTTATAATATATTTAAATGAAAAAAAACTAAGGATAATAGTTAATAGTGCGAACATAGAAAAAAGAATGTTAACAAAAGAGAAAGACTTTCGTTCAACAAACAAAGTCCCAGATCGCTTGTTTTCAGCCATTTGGCCGGAAAGACAAGGGTTGGGTATTACCCCTCCCCCTCTCCTCCCCTCTCCTCCCCTCTCCCCTCTTCTCTTCTCTCCTCGTGTTCGGGGAACGAAGGGAGAAAGTATTGTCTTCTCTCCTTTATTCCCAGGTTACAAGGGGGGAGCTGCCATTTTGTATGGGGCCCTTGGAGCACCAGGTGCATGTCAGGGTACAGTCCCCCTAGAAACTATAGGCGGTACTCTTTGTTTATCCTCTACGATTTTCGTAGACTTACGATTTTTTCAAATAAATTCTTGTGTTCCCCTTCCTGAAGCGTATTTTTATATTAAACGTATGAATTCATGTTTTTATTTATAATATTATAAAAGAAATATAATATGTTCTTTTTTCTTTTCTTTTTTTCCTTTCATTATACGTCCTGTTGTCGGGGATTTCTTAAAGTAAAATTATTTCTTACGTTTTATTTGTAAAAAGTTCGCATTAATTTTTTCGTTCATTTTACCAAGCAAACGTGGCTAAACGTATTTTTAAAACTTTCATATTTATGTTACAGCGAACATTTTCCATATTTTAAAACTGCACCAAATGGTTGGAAGAACTCTGTGAGGCATAATCTTTCGTTGAATAAATGTTTCGAAAAAATTGAGAAACCAGCTGGAAATGGAAACCAAAGAAAAGGCTGTTTGTGGGCAATTAATCCAGCCAAGATAGCTAAAATGGATGAAGAAGTCCAGAAATGGTCAAGGAAGGATCCATTAGCAATTAAGAAGGCGATGATATATCCGGATCATTTAGAATTACTTGAAAGAGGAGAGATGAAGTATGCTGGCAGTGGTGACATGTCGGAAGAAACAGAAAGTTCTGGCGATGAGACTGCAGAAGAAAATGCTGTCTATGATGAATCTATACACAGTCATATCGCAGCTAATTCGGTTACAGATAGTTACGATGAAAGTAGCCAGGATTGCGACGTTGACATAACGGAACAACTTTATGATGAAATTGATATAGAGGATAATAAAGATGCTTTACACATGCAATTAAACATTACTAAACAGGAAGCAATTGAATATGAATTAAGTCCTAGTACAAAAAAGCAGAAAACTCTAACGGGTGCGATACAAGGAAATTACGTATATCAACCAGTAACTACTTCTCGAAGAAAAGCGCCTTTACTATTAAGGGCTGGAACCACAGCAGAATCTTTTCTTAAAATTGAATAAATTTAGATATTATTTAACATATTGAAAAGGATAAATGTATCTATAAGTATTATATACCCATTTTTCAGAGGTTTCGATAAAAACATTTCATGCGCATAGAACAAAATAAAGGAGAAAAATTAAAAGTGCGTCAAATTTTATGCAGTATGACGATCTTATGAGTTGAGTTTAAGATGGATTTCTATATCGTATATCATAATATCCATGAAAAAAGTTCAAAAGCTTTGGTAGAATAATTGATTTATAATTATTATACGTCTTTTGAATTCTTTTCATTGTTAATCGATATAAATGATCTTCGATATAGCACATCATTTTGCTCATAATAATTATTTAATTTTTAATATAATGTAAACTTTATATGATTATAAAAGTTATAATTTTTATATATATTACGATATGTGTGCATGGAAATACTTTTTTGTCATGCCTCAATTACCAAGTAAAATTGTGAGTAGACGCAATCGCAACAAACAACATCAGTACTATATAGTGTACATATGATGATGAAAAGTATAACAAGCAAAGTGGTATATATCCCACTATATCAGTTTAACATGTTAGCTTTTATATGATCGAAAATATTGAGTTATAGATTTAAAACTTTAGTAATTTATGTAACAAACTTACTAGTATATATGTCATGCATTTTAGATTGTATAGATAGTATGTGCTCATGAATTAGCGCTATCATAAATATCGTATTTACTTTACACACTGCATTAGTAACTATAATAAGATATATAGTTACATATGAAGATCTTCCAAATTCATTGAATGATTTCACAAACTTCCGTTTAATATTATTGCGAATAGTATATGTACCGATCTTGTTTCTCTGTAATCTCTATACACGTATAGTTCTATCTTTCTAGCACCATAGAAAATTTCAAAATGTCTTCTCTAATTTTTGACGTATCCTTCTTATCGTAGTTCTTATTTTTATTTCTTTTTTTTTTTTTTTTTTTTTTTTTTTTTTTTTTTTTTTTTTTCTTTTTGCAAAAATATATGTATTGCTTTGCAATTTTATATGTCTGATAAAAAAAGGTGTATTGAGAAAACAAATAATAACAAACAACATTACGTTTATATTAAAAAATTGTTATATTATATATAACTGAACATTATGGTAAAAAAAAATGAGTTTCGAATGCGGTAATTTATAACGTTTTATCTGTATCATCAGCATTATCATTGTTTATATTTTGTAACTATGACTATATTTGAAACGAAAAAAAAAAAACGAAAAAAAATGTAACATAGATTAATAAGTATTTGGTCATTGTAATGTTGGCCAGACTGATGTATTATACTTTTTATACATTTCTGAGATAAATAATAATTGTAAATGTTTCTGCAATTATATACCTGAAAAAACATAAGATTACGTAGTATCACATTTAGGTAGAGTACAAAGACGACAGCTATGGAATGGTCAGAAAGAAAAAATTTTTTTATAGAATAAGCAGATGGGAATTGTATACCTGATTTGTTTTTAAGTATAACAGTAATCGTATTCTTAGTTTTTATTTAATTGTAGAAAAATGTTCCTTTCTCAACTTAGAACAATATTCAATTGACAACTTGATTATTCGTATAAAAAGTATATAAATTGAGATTTCATAGCTTTTCAGAATATTATTGAAATTTTTATATTGACAATAGATATGGCATATCAGTAATTGATTTTAATATTGTATATACATCTTGCAAGTAATAATGCTAGGTTGTATAACAAAACTATCTTTTTTTTCTTTTTTTTTTTTTTCTTTTTTTTTTTCATTTTTTTTTTTATTTTTTTTTTATTTTTTTTATTTTTTTAATTAATGATATGACAAAGCTCACGTTTATGAGTTTTCCTTAAAAATATTATAATACAACGTACCTAATATTTTGATTTATTGACATTATTTTATTGATATTTTTGCAGTAATGTACAAATGTAGGATCAATTAATACAAACTTTGTAAAGTATCTAATCGATAGAATTCTTTTAATTTATTAGAGAAAAATTTTATCCTTTCGGATGTGATTTCTAATTGTCCTATATATTTGCATTATTTACGCTACGGTAAATACTTGATTTGA
The DNA here is from genome assembly GCF_050613455.1 of Vespa mandarinia. Classification (NCBI taxonomy): domain Eukaryota; kingdom Metazoa; phylum Arthropoda; class Insecta; order Hymenoptera; family Vespidae; genus Vespa; species Vespa mandarinia. The sequence continues at coordinate 4,793,270 of NC_140824.1, read as the reverse complement.
AAAAATACATACAAAATGAAGGAAATATAACTAATATTTAACAAAAATTATTTCTCGATATTCGTAAAAAGAGAATATGCACACTTTGTCTCCAAGTTATTACAATTCTTATTCATAGTATCTTCTAAGGATATAGAACTTAATTAAAAAATAATATTATATTCAAAATAAGTTGTATATAATAAGAGCTATCTCTAAATTTATATAACAATAGACGAAATATTGATATACTTGTATTACAACATTTTTAGGAAAATTAAATGTGGTATTATAAATCTATTATGTACTAATACAATAGAAAGCTTGCTTTAAGATGTATAAAGTATGTTTTATGATTAAGAAATGGGACCAATCTTTCAAGTTTGATTTTATCACACAAAGATGTTCTTTTTTGTTTCTCATAAGACAGACTTAGTTGACTCAAAGATACATTTTGTATAGAAAGTATTTGTATTACTGTAAATACTTCTTTTTTTTCTAATAAACATTAATAGATTTTTAATCGTACATTCATGATTTTATTTTTTACAGAAAAACATACATTAAACGATTTCTAATAATTAACAAAGAACTAGCTTATGCATATTTTTCCGTGGATATGTTATAGTATCGATATAAAATCGTCCCTATATATAATTGTGCGAATGATTTTCTGAACGGTTTATTTATTTTCTTTAGCATTGCAATGTCAGTAGAAAATCTCCAAGTAACGTATTAAACTTATATACACATTAATCTCTATTAAAAAGGTTTTCAGAAGCATAATATAAAGATTTAATCACACTCACGTTAAGAATTTAGGAAATACTGTAATTATATATAATGATCGATGATTTAATCATTTTTCAGCTCGCAAAATTATATTTGCATAAAAATAATTATTATAAAAAGTATGATAGACAATTATTAGGCCCATTAGGCGATCACGAACAGTGCTATAAAAATGTGTGATATGTACATATGAAACTGAAAAACATCATCGTACAACATTTTTATAGAATAACATTGTAAATATTTTTTAATATATACGTGTGTCTGTTGTTATATGAAATAATGAGTATCTTAGACAAAGATAAAATAGGGACAAACGAAAAATACAGTTCATAACATAAAAAATATGTTACTATTCTATTTGAAAGTATACTAGTTAAGTGCGTATAAACCATAAAGCACACTTTTATCACACAATATGTTTTATGAATTATGTTTGTAGAGAAAAAATAAAACGCAATGCAATATACGTAAATACAGATTCATGGAAAGAAAAAAATGGAATTAGAAATATAGATTGTCATATTATGTAACTACCGTCCATAAAAAAAAGAATTAAGCAATATGCGATGCACATTGAAGATACTGCATTTTCATGATATTTAAATAAAATTTTAGAAGATACAGAAACGTTGTGAACGAGTTAATAAAAATATAATGTATTCAAAGTGTAAAATATCAGGATATGGAAGTATCTATAGAAATTTCATAATCAGTAGGAACACGTTGATATTAAAAGAATTAATATATTTCATTGCATATTTTGTATCTATGACATTGCACTGCCAAAAATGGCCAAATTATGTGAAAATAAAAAAATCAAGAAGATCAATGAAGAATAAATGAAAGAATTCGAATTCGAATTAGATTTGTAATCAAAATCTTCCTACCAATAATTATCTTGATTTCGTTATCATTCAAGTAATAATTATATTTTGATACTTTTCTTTTTTCTTTGTAAAACTAATCTCAAATGGATCAAAATTGTGATGCAAACAAAGATCTTGATTACAACTCTGTGAAAGTACAAAAACTTTGATGCATCATTCTGATTATTGTTCATTCAAATTTGGCGCTTTTTCTTTCTTTTTTCTCTTCTTTCTTTTTTTTTTTTTTTTTTTTTTTTTAATTTAAATAAAAAAAGATAAACGTACATGAGTTTGTATGATTGTATATGATTATAAAATAATAATGATAAAAACGAAGTAACATATTTATTATTATTATTATTATTATTATTATTATTATTATTATTATTATTATCATTATGTGCATAAATAAAAGTGTACTTCGTTTTATGTATTCGAATACGAAAATTGAAGAATATAAATATTCATAGCTTTGAGAATGATTACATTTATGCGATATATATATATCGCATAATCGGTTAATTGTTAGTTTATAAGTTAAAATAAACAAGTAGAATAGTTTTTGTACCTGTTTGTAACATTTCTATATAATGTATAATCTAATGTAAAGCTCGCGTAGTTTCATACAAGTGACTTAGTGCATATTATTAATAACATGTAAATATCACAATAAAACTTTGGATAATAAAACAGATGAGAAAAGCAAAAGCGCTCTTGATAAAAAACAATTCTTAATGAGGCATTAAGATGTTTTATTCACTTTGTTTTTGATTTGAAAATAAAATTAAAGAGAAATAAAAATCGATTTCTACGTCAAACTAATGTCAGAAGTTCGGTCGATAAGTAAGAAATTTGTAGTATTGCCAAATCTGCAGTTAGTGCGTCAAGCAGACACGCTTCTGATATAAAAAAAAAAGTAATGACAATTAAATATTATTCAAAAGATTATTTTAAAATGAAATAATTGTTCTTTTCATTGATTCGTACAATATATATATATTTTCTCTTTTTTATTGCACTATTACGTTTTCTACTTTTTTTATCAGTCGCAAAATAGTGATTCAATATTAGTGTCACGGCACATGCTTTTATCTTTTCAACAAATTCTTTTAAAAGGCAGTGCTAGATGTACGTTTAAAAGAATATTGTTTCCAAATATAATGCCAAAAAGAACGTTACAAAAGCCAGCTGAAAAAAAATTGAAACCAAATTTAAGCTCAATAGAAATGTCTAACGATCAAGAAGTCTCGAATAATATTAACCTTAATGAAAGCACGCTTTCCATGGAAAATATCCAAGAAAATAATGAAAAGCATAAAATGAAGCTCGAATATTTGAATTCTCCAATTAAATCAGAAAATGATAAAAAAGAGTACAGGTAATGGTAAATTAAAATATTGATCACAATCTTCCTTTGAGATAGGTGACATGAGTGACAGAATCTTTTTTTTAATCAAATTTGTTTAGAGTCATCAAATTGGAAAATGGACTTACAGCTTTGTTAATCGCAGATTTACATTCGACTAAATATCCTTCACATAATATTGATGGTATTCAAGGTAATGATACAGTTTTAACATTCAATTTTTGTAAAAATATTCAATTTGTGTAGAATATTGTATGGAAAATTGATCTATCTATATGATTTGTACAAATAATAGTTCATTTGTTATGTTAAGCTGATGCAATAAGTAGCGAGACTGAAGATGATGAGACTGATGATGACGATGAAGAGGATGAGGATGAGGATGAGGATGAAAATGAAAGTGAAGATGAAGATGACGAAAGTGGAGAAGACGAAGAGGGTAAAGGTGAATGCGAACGATTAGAGGGCGATGATGGTCATTCATTAGGAGCTAAACGTCTTAAAAGAGAAGAAAAAATGGTACATTTCAAGAAAGAAAAGAAGAAAAAAAAGATATAGATATTTATTGTAAAATTATTACATGAAGGGTAATACGATATAAAGATTTTTCTTTGTTTTGTAAAATGTGGCTACAGGCAGCATGCGGTTTGTGCGTCGGTGTTGGAAGTTTCAGCGATCCGCCAGAAATTCCAGGAATGGCTCATTTTTTAGAACACATGGTTTTTATGGGTTCTGAAAAATATCCTCAGGTTTGTACTTTGTATATTATATATTATATAAATGAATCATTTTAAAATATTATTATAATTAGAGTTTATTTCAAATGTAAATTATATTTTTTAGGAAAATGATTTTGATGCATTTATTACAAAAAGAAGTGGTTCTGATAATGCTTCTACGGAATGCGAGCAAACCACATTTTACTTCGAAGTACAAGAAAAATATTTATTAGCATCTCTTGATCGTTTTGCACAATTTTTTATTAAACCTTTAATGAAACAAGGTGCAATTGCCAGAGAACGGGAAGCCGTTGAAAGTGGTATGCAGAAATTTATAATCCTTGTGTAATGTATTTATTTGAAAACATATATGTATATATATATATATATATATCTAATAGAAAATATATAGAATTTCAGATGGCTTTGCCTTCTGATCTTTATAGAAAGGAACAGTTATTTTGTAGTTTCGCGAGACCAAATCATCCCGCAAGAAAATTTACCTGGGGAAATTTAATAACGTTACGAGATAACGTAACGGATGATAAACTTTACGAAGAATTACATAAATTTAGGGAACGTCATTACAGTGCCCATAGAATGAAATTGGCTATACAAGTGAGAATATTAAAAATAAATATGTTTAAGAATTATATTACACATGATGGTCACATGATAATATCATGAATTCATGTTCTCTTAGGCTAAATTACCATTAGATACATTAGAAGAATACGTATTGCAATGTTTTTCCGAAGTTCCAAATAATGGCTTACCTCCTAGTGACTTTAGCCAATTTAAAGGAGCAGATTCATTTGATACGCCTAGCTTCAGAAAAATATATAAAGTGAAGCCTATTAAAGATGTTTGTCAAGTATGTCTGTTTTACTTTAGATAGAAAAATAACTTCAACAATAATGATGATGATATAAATAATGATAGTATATCTTATATGATTTTCATATTTTTAGATAGAGTTAACATGGGCAATGCCGCCTTTACATGACTTATATAAAAGTAAACCTCATCATTATATTGCTTGGATTATTGGACATGAGGGAATAGGTTCCTTGATAAGTTATTTGCGCAAAAAGATGTGGTGCTTGGATATTTTTAGTGGAAATGGAGAAAGTGGCTTTGAACATTGCTCTATGTATGCATTATTTAGTTTATCATTGATACTTACAGAAGAAGGTCATAAGCATTTAGAGGACGTATTAAACAGTATCTTCTCATATATTAATTTAATGCGAAAGGAAGGCCCGCAAAAACGAATTTACGATGAAATTGCTCAGATTGAAGAGACTAACTTTAGGTATATAAAAATAATTTCATTAAATAGAATATATCAATGCGTTTATGTGTTATATTCTCTATTGTTTATAGATTTACGGATGAAGTAGCACCTGCAGATTATGTAGAAGAATTGAGTGAGAATATGCACTTTTTCCCTCCGGAAGATTACATTACTGGTAGCGAACTTTACTTTGACTATAATCCTGAGGCAATACAAATGTGCATGGATTATTTATCTCCTGATAATGTGAATATTATCATCTTTGATAAGAAATTTAATGATGAAGAATTTGATAAAGTGGAACCTTGGTTTAAAACAAAATATACCGACATGGATATACCCACAGAATGGACTGAAACTTGGAAGACAATAACTCCATTGCCAGAGTTCCACTTGCCATTACCAAACATTTTTCTTACAAACGACTTTAGCTTAATACCTGTTATTTCGGATGTTCCTAAATATCCTGTTAAAATACATAGCGATGATATATCTGAAATTTGGTACAGGCCTGATCCAAAGTTTGGTTTACCCGAATGTTACATGTACTTTTATATTATATCTCCTTTAACAACGTCAGCTAAAAAGTAAGAAACATTTTTACATGAAATATTTATTTATTTTTACTATATAAATTTTATCCCTTTGATATAATCGATCATTCGTTTATCATTAATCTTTTAGTGTTGCTCTGATGGATTTATTTATAGAAATATTAAAACAATTATTGGTTGAAGAATTATATCCAGCTACAGCAGCTGAACTTAAACATCAAATGTATACGGGTCAAAAGGGTATTGTTGTTAAAGTTAGTGGATTTAATGAAAAACTCCCAGTAAGTATATCTTATTTGATTCATCAATTTTTATCATAAATTGACTGTAATTGTTATTAAAATGTAATAATATACATATCACACACATGTGTTTACAGCTTTTATTAAATATTTGTGCAAAATATATAGCAAATAGTCCAAATCTTATAACGAAAGATCTATTTGATGTTATGAAACAAGAACAGCTAAAAGCTTATTATAATACATTTGTAAAGCCAGCAAAATTAGCTAAGTACATATCCTTTTTTTTTTATCTTCCATTATAAATTATGAAGTTATAATGTATAAGTATTTAATTTTTCATATAAAACTTTATAGGGACGTAAGATTGTCCATATTAATGCTCGATCATTGGCCTGCTGTCGATAGACATACAGCTATCTCTGGTACTACATTTAATGAATTTCAAACTTTTATCGAACAATTTACCAAGCATACATACATACAATGTCTTGTACAAGGCAATATGACAAAAGAAAATGTCATTAAAAATATACAAAATTGCATTGATATTTTAAAATGTGGTCCATTGTTATCGAACACTATGCCTCAATTGAGAGTTACAAAATTGCCCACGGGAATACAATATTGTAAAGTACAAAATTTTAACAAGATGGATGTTAATTCAGTAGTGACGAATTATTATCAATCGGGTATATCGTCTATCAAATTGACTGTTATCATAGAACTGCTTCTTGTAAGTATCTAGATTGTTATATTAAAAAGAGAAAATAAAAGTTACATTAACTATTTCTTTTGCATATTTAGATGATTATGGAGGAACCATTATTTAATCAGCTTAGAACACAAGAACAGCTTGGATATGATGTTTCGTGTCTTATGAGAAATACTTATGGCATTCTTGGTTACTCGATTACTGTGTATACCCAAGCAGATAAGCATTCGACAGAGCACGTGGATAATAGAATCGAAAAATTTTTAAAATCATTCAACAAGTTATTAAAGGAGACTTCAGAAAAAGATTTAGAAACCATAAAAGAAGCATTAACGAAAATAAAACAATGTGCTGATATTCATTTGAAAGAAGAAGTTGACAGAAATTGGTCTGAAATCACAAATTGTGATTACGTATTTGACAGATTGGAAAAAGAAATAATTGCTATAGATAGTATAAAAATTGAAGAATTAAGAAATTGGATAGCTTCTCATACTATTAATGGGGACAACCTTAAAAAATTAAGTGTTCATATAATAGGAAATAAAGAACAAACTTTGGACGAAAAGAAATGTACGTATACAGATATTTAGTCACAGTATGGATTAGCAAAATCATATATCTACAATTATATGTGTATATATATATTTTTTTACAGATATGTCTAAATTAGAAAGTGATAATAAGATTACATACAAGTTGAACTATTTAAATAATAAAGTTACTAAAGCCAATAAGTCATCAGAAGTATATATTACAGATATTGATAATTTCAAAAGTGATTTATCTATATATCCTTTAAAAGATACATTAGGATGATAATATATACCATAAAAAAATGATGTATTTGCCACATTCAGAAAAATATAATAAATATGTAGATTTATAAGTATTAAAACATGGTAACTCTTTGTATTTCTTATCACTTACCTTTCTATGTGACTTGCTGAAATATTACGCATAAAAATAATTAAAATAAATATACATATTCGGTATATAAAACAATGATATGCTATTAATAGAATTTTTATAGTTCTTTTAATTATATTCAAGACATGACAACACGTTTCAATAAATCATTAAACTTTCGAAAATGTCAGCCAACCATATCCAAGAACCTCTCGTGCTAAGAGCTTTCTTACAAAACTTGTTGAAGGTTCAATTTTTCATTGTATGAACCATACATTATGTTGAAAAGCTTTTTTTTAACCCAACGGAGGATCTATGTATCTTATCATTCTATTCTCTGCGTGTGTGTGTTGTGTAGTTACATTATACAAGAAAATTATATGGTTAATATTTTTAAAAGAAATGAACTTAAAATATCTGCCAGTGGAGACGAGAGCCACTCTGCCATAAAAAATGTTTACTTGTTTGAGAAATTGTTTTGATGCATCAAATATAATCTTGATTAGCAGAGCGGCATACTCCAAAGAGCGCAGATTTACAAAGCAAATATTAATGTAATTTGAATATTCTAAATTGTTACAACATCCATCAAAGTGCGTTTGCATTTTAATATTTCGAATAATCATTGTATACATTGTTTTTTTTGTAGTATTATAGAGTTGCCACTACATTTATATAATTATTATCTCCTACTTCCCAAATATGTATTCACTTTTAAAGTAGTAAATGTGATTTTAGCTTTATAATAATTTTTAATTGCCTTGTGTTCTCGTCAGCACTGATTCTTATTTCACTTTATCCTTTGAATTGGAATTACAGAAAAGCATCAGAATTTCAGCATACAAACGTGATTACTTAAATTTCTGTACTTAGTTTTCAGTTCTTCGGCTAGCAAAAGCATAGAATCAGCTCTGCTTGACACTAGACATGAATGGGGTACATGTTATAATATTAAGTTACAAGATAGAATAATTCAACAAGAATACATCAATATTATTGTGTTATATAAATGCAAAGATACTAAATGGGTCGGCTATGTAGCAATAATCGCTATATGTTTCTTAAATATATATTTAATAGTTAAAAATGAATAATTCATTCTGAAATGTAGCTTTCGCTGAATCGATGTTATTATTTATATTTGCCATCACTGAAGCATAATCCTACTTAGTATTATATCGGACACTGTTTAGCAATGACATAATATTTTAAATATAACGCAAGCAATTCATCAAATATCAACATTACATATTCAAATTTAAATATATGAAATTAGTGTCACTGCTTTCATAAAACAGAAACCACTCACCGACCCATAAAGATAAAATTAATTGATTACTAACAATATAGCAGCGCATGCTTATTTTTTCAGGAGGATCTTTTAACTTTTTATAGTTTTCTTTGATAAATCCAAAATAGCAAAAACCCCATAATTTATATTACGCGTTAGACATAATCGAAAAAACATTTTATCCACCACTTTGCGGCATGCGCTTATGTATATAAACATTGTTACATTTTTTAAATACAAAGAAAAAGCAAAACAAAAATAAACATACTAATGATTATCAAACATACATGTTACCTCGCATATGCGCATGTATCTTTTTTAGCTATGAGAAATAATAGCAGAATATACATTATGTAATATTTAATAAGAATATATAATGATGGGGCCCACATGCATTTTCAGCTACATCAATAAGTGTTTAATTTTTTTTATTTTATTTTATTATAGTATATCGTGTTCGCTATATTTTATTATATCTCAATATTGCATATGTAAGCAAAAACTATGACATAAGAAAACTTAAAATTTACAAATGGAACATACTAATTAAAGTTGTTCTCTGTCTATTATTATTTATTAAATTACAATTAGAAATTGCAACTCTACTCATACAATCCTACAGCAAATTAAGAGAATAAGAGAAACATCAATATTTCAATGCCCATCATGGTGTATATATTATAATACGCGAAAAATAGGATAATAATATTTCCTTTTTTTATTTTTTTTTTTTTGGTAATCATTTAATAAAGTAAGTAAAAATTAAATGATTTCATTTTTTTTCTTGTTTTTTTTTTTCAACGATATCTAAAGACCTACTGAGTATAAATAAAAATAAAAATAAAAATTAAAAAAAAAAAAAAGAAAAAAAAAAGAAAAAGAAAAAAAAAGAAAAAAGAAAAGAGATTGTTTTCTTCTGAATCAGGAGCATAATTATATTAGTGATACAAGTAAGCTAATCTGTGAAATCCTACTGGCTGTCGCGACAATAATCTGCGCTAGAAAAATATGATGTTAACGTAAGAATAAAACAGCCATAAAAAATACGAGTCTTACTTTAATTCGTCTGAATATCGATTGCAGACATTAATCGCGTAATTCGTACCATCGACCGTTTCTCAAAAGCATTTGTCACTCTAGCAGAGATACCAAGTTAGTCTTATACTTTGTGTATAATTAATTTTCTGTTATCACAACACACAATGTTCAAAGGTCATTATAGATGGTTACTTCATAAATATAGTAGATTATTCGTATGTTTTTTTTGTTTTTTTGTTTTCGTTTAAATGGTATGTTGTATCATAGACATTTTCTGTGGGCCCCCTTTTTCTACTTATACAACGAAAAGCAGGCACGCATTAAACACGCCCCTGTTTTTAACGTTGATTATGCTTTTATGCAAGTTTCTTTTTTCCGACATTTCTATTCTGTTGTATTCAATATGGATTTCCGCATTTGCTTCGTATTTATTAAATTATTTCATGTTATTATATTGCATACTCATATCAGTGCAGCAGCAACTGATTATGTTGTGTACATCATTGTGTCATTTACATTTTGTATCTGGTATCAAGAGATTGATTTCTTGGAAAGAAAATCATCTACCTTTACGAAAGCGTAAAGTGGCATTTACTCTCAAATTGGTTTGTCAGATCAGAAGGTCTGCTTCTAGTACGTGTCACTTGTAATGATTAATATTCTTCGTTTAAAAATTGTAATTCGCGCGCGCGATAAACAATGTGGTAATGCATATGTCTCAATACATTACATTGCAATTGTAAAATAATATTAGCTAATGGAAACTGTAAGATTTTATATGTCATAAAATATACCTATAAACGCATTTATTAGTTTAATAACCAAGCAAGTGTGTGCCATTCAAAATGCATCGGAAAAACTGTTAATTATTCGCAGATGCTCAGCGCACGTTGAAGCTGACATTGTATAATAATTCATTTCTGTTATTCATTCTCTCCTATCTCTATAAGCTGTCCAAAAGTCAGAGTTAAACAGTTAGAGATATAGGAGAATATGGGATTTTTTTCGGCAATGCTTACTTATGGATGTCATTTCTAAATATGCACATCCAAAGCACTTTTTCTAAACACATCTGTCTTTCCAGATCTTACTTATTTTATCCCACAGGCTCATCAACTCTCTTTTTCTCTTTCTCTCGCGCTCTCTCTCTCTCTCTCTCTCTCTCTCTCTCTCTCTCTCTCTCTCTCTCTCTCTCTCTCTCTCTCTCTCTCTCTCTCGCTCTCTCGCTCTCCCTGTCATTCTATTCAAATTATATAAAGTTTCTCATTGTCTTAATGCATTTTACGCAATAACAAATCTACAAAAATATAACATTTTATTTTATCGTCTCTTCTTATATTATCTCAATAAATGGTTTTTCTTATTCGCTTTAATTATCTCTCTGCACTTAGACACACATCTTTTTGCCTCACCTTATTTAATAATCGTGTTTTGTCGTGCTGTCTTGTTTCTCACCATTCTTTCATTATTGATAAAAGAACACATCTTAAACACTGCTCTTTGGTAGAATGTCCCTCTTTTTGACTATTCTACTCATAAATATATTTATAACATAATCATGTTCTCTAACTCAGTGCATGATAAGCACATGCAACTGGATTTTGTATGTACACCACATTGATCGCACAATTACTTCTAGTATAACTATTCATATGTACAATTAAATGATATATATCATTAAATATAGTAAATGTGTGGAGGACAATAGATGTGTAGGATTTTTGTACTTGGGTTATATGATACTATCTGATTGATTTTTCTACCTCAAGTACATTTTTTTTTTTTTTATTTTAACAGCAACAAGCGACACTCGTATAATTTTGCATTAATCATTGTTTAATGAGTTTTGTGTGTCCAAACACTTAATAAAAATTAATATAAAGGGGCGAAAGAAAACTTCAATGAAAATTAAAATTTTTTTTCTTTTTTTCTTTCTTTTTCTTTTTTTTTTAAAAAAAAGAAAAAAGAAACTATGTCGTTCAAAAAATGTCATTAATATAAAGCAATTCATTGCTCTTTTTCTTCTTTATAATGCAACATATCTTTTAAAGATATAAAGCGTGTTTTATAATATTATTAATCTCTTGAAAAAACTCGTTCGCTTATAATTAATAACCAGCTTAAAAGCTACGTACGTGTAATAGAAAAACTATTACATTTAACGTTCCAATTCAATAGAGTACGTTCATTCATATAAGTTCCAATGCAACAGCAAGTAAATATATAATTTTGATTGCATATAAACGTATATATAATGTGTGTATATTTATATATATATGCATCCTGTGCACATATATAGAGACTTATATTTTATATATATATATATATAAATATATACACGTATATATGCAATGACCTAACATCCCCCACTTATATACATCATTCTCCCACACTTTCCCCCAACACTATCATAAATACCGCATTCATAAATCTCTTTTCTACGTAAGTATATGTCCACATTCATACATCTCACATTCACAACTTACGTATAATACGCTATGGGAATCTAATCTAAATCATATATAAATATATATTTTACCTATATGAAAAGCATCAGTCTCCATGTGCAAACAATCATCTCAGTATCCTATACCTTTTATTTCTATTTACTTATAAAAGTCAATAAACCATCTCGTGATATATCCTTCATTAAATTTAAATTCATTTATCAAAGGCTAGGTTACTGAGATCATCAAAGCAAGCATTTCATATAATACCGGAAAATATATATTTTCATTGTAAAAAAAATAATCACACTTCTTAAGAATTAAATACTTAGCAGCTGACAACTTGTTCTCAGTAGTAAAATTAGCGCACGCATACACTAATCAGTCGAGTTCATCATCCCATGGTATTGCGAGCAAAGATGCTCGTTAGCACAAGCACGATTTTTTTCTTCTATTTTACATAGAGTGGTATGTTTGGCAGTGAGGACATCATATAGTATATGTCAAAAATTGGTTATTCTTTATGCCATCTTCTATATCTCTTTGAGACGCCTTAAAAAGACGTCTTGTCACTTACATTAGTTAAATAATTTGGCCCCATTAGAGCTTTAGATAGATACACCGAGCTATTGTGCACTGGATACTTGACATAATGAATATATGATTTTCATTCGATATGAGAATTCTTGATCACTTTTTAAATTACCGTATCGTTAACTTTCTTATACAACTGAGAGATTCTATACATTTAAAAGTAAACAAAGCAGAACGAAACAAGACAAAACAAAATAATAATAATAATAATAATAATAATAATAATAATAATAATAATTAAAAAAAAAAAAAAAAAAAAAATTTATTCTTATATTGCAATAATTATACTAATCTTTGTAATTCAAATTAAATTTACAGAGTACGACTATAAAATACTTTCTCAGAATACATATAGAAATATCATTATAAGTAAATATTAATTTTTCAAAAGTTCACAGTGCACAATTGCCGATTGAATATATGGATATTGCAGTCTTGAGTCGCATCCGGGAGTGTCTAAAGTCCATGAAAAAGTGGTTATTATAAATACCTAATTTTCAGCCACTACCTGTGTAGGAAGTGGTGCATCTCCCTGGCCCTTCTCGACGGTTTTACCATTTTCCACAGCATCATCAAATTGACCAGGTACTGGCAGTACTTCTTTTGTTGTATTAATACTTGTTACAGGATCTCTGAAATAACAAATAATTCAATTACATTCTGTATGTATATGAATCTGTGTTTGTGCATGTATATAGTGCTTTTGTAAAAAAAAAACAAAAAACAAAAAACAAAAAAAAAAAAAACAAAAAAAACATGGTCTATAAATAACGTACATATAATCATTTAGTCCATCCACATTAATACCTCGTCCTTTGCTATCCTTCTTATCACACTCCTTAGTCTTCTTTATAGTAGTTTTTTTCTTACTGGTTGCCTAAAAATAAAGCTTTACATTTATTTTAGAAACTAGAGTTAATTTAGGAATATAATACCTTCATCTGAGTCTTCTTCCCGCGTCCAGCTATTTGTGTACGATTATTCCCGCGTGTTGGAAAAGTTGGCCTTCCCATTGGATTGAATGCACGGGGTAAACCATACTTCAAACCACCTATTGAAGTAACCTACAACAAATTACTTGTATTATTAATATCTCAATTTTTTTTTCTTTTTTTTTTTCTTTTTTTTTATCTCTGATTTTTTACATTGAAGAGATTTGTAAAAGACTCTTTGGAGAAAGCCTTTACGTATAACACTTACCTTTAAATTGTTTGTTAATTTTTTGTCATTTATTTGTATCAATGATAAGGAAAATCTTGTATAATTAGTCATAACTAATCAGTAACAGTTAAAAATGATTGTGTAATAAGACATCAAATTGAGATACATGTGTGATATAATGTAGATGTCTTTATTTTAATATTGTATGTACTACATATGAAAAGCACACCTTTGTCAAAATAGTTTATAATAAAATTATGTAAAAACATAAAAACAGAGATCCATGATGTACTCTTTAATAATTTTCTCTGAATATTTAAATAAAAATTAAATTTGCAAAATAGAGAACAACGATCTATGCAATCCCTTCAATATTTTTTTGAGAAGAATTCAAAGATTCGTCTTCAGGAAAATCTTCTTCCACGTATAAAGAATGATATTGGATCATAGTTAGACTGCGATTATATGTATATCCTACCTGAGGTGGAAGCCGTCCCCGAGGATGTCCCTGCATAGGTTGTGGCAATCGACCAGGTTGACCATAATTGGGACCCCATTGACCAACAACAACACCAGCAATCTCCAATTGTCCTCCGCGTGAAGGTATAGGGCGACGCATTAGACCACGTTGTGGCATTGTACCATTGCCTCGACCACGAATTAATCCATCATTAATTGTACAGCCAGCTGGTAGTATATTCTGAGGTACTGATACACGAATGCCTGTAAATAATATTGCATTCTTTATCAATTACACGATAATATACATGTTTGATACTTATTTCAATGGGGAGAAAAAGGAAATTATATTATTGTATTAGAAAAAAAGACATAAAAATTAGAGCAATTTTGAGATTCAGGACTTTAAGTACCCGTACTTTTTGGATCAATTGTTTTATCGATACCTATTACTTTTTATGAGGATTTTCATCAAATTTAATGGATGTATACAGTAGATAAATAAAATATATATGAATAGCGAATGTAAAAAGGCAATAATATAATTTGATATATAATAAAATTTTTACCTGGTGCAATAGGCATTGGTGGTCGTGCAAACACGACATTGATCCCTTCAAGTACAGCCTTTCTCATTCTTTCAACTTTTACAACACGTTCTATATGACCACTGCATAATTCTAATAAATTTTTCGCGATAGTAGCTCGTGCTAATGTATGGTGAAATAATTTTCCATCAAAATATAACCAAGGACAACACATTAGCCAAGGTATTGGAGCACCGCAAGCATCATTTGCTAACAGAGCAGTTTCTACACCTGCCATAAATAAGCTTGCAAGTTGAACACCACGAGAAGTTACTAAAGGAAGCTGTAAAATAATTATTTTTTTATTTTCCAATTAAATTTACGATACTTTATTATAGCTGCATTTAATGTTATACTATGAACAATATTGTTGTATTACCTGTAAGTCCTGTAAATATTGAGCATTCATTAATTCTGGAGAAAAGGCCTGTGCAATAAAAGCATCTAATTCTTGACGTCGCAAAATTTTTATTTTATCAGAGAAAGACATAATGTATCTATAAAAAACAAGAAAATTTAAAAAAAGAAAAAATGTCGAACATACAATAAATCAGCTTTTAAAACGTCATATGTACTCACCGTAAAACACAAGCCATAACTAAAAAATGTTGAGGTACATAAGCCGTATTTAACATAAGAGGTGTATCTGACCTCATGCAAGTCAAAAATCCTCTTAATCGGCGACGTTTGTCATCTATTCCTGTGCTATAAATAAAACAATACAGATTTTTCAAATAACACTTATAAAATAATTATTGTGATATATATATATATATATATATATATATATATATAATTAACAAAAGAAACTAACCCAAACCACAAACGTTGAATTGTCGGAACACCCCAACCAATTTGTTCTGCTTTTACTAATTCTGGAGTTTGATATGGATTCGACTTCGACCATACCCATTCCTTTATTATTACGTCCGGAACTTCAATTTTTTCACTATCTACAAAAGTTCAGAAAATATAACAAATACATGTTAAATCATATATAAATGTTATATCACATATAATAATATTTATATGTACATATACGTACCACCTTTTTCTTTACTTTTAGTTGCTAAATACATCCGATGGTGTAAATTAAAAAGAATTGCATATACCATTTGTCTTACTGGTCTATAAATCAGATGAATAGAGGGAAATTCTCTGTGATTTTCATCCTCTAAAAGAACTGGCAATTTAATTTCACCAGCTATAAGAATTTGATATATGTGAGGAGACATTAGACCTTTCTGATGTCTTTCAGACGCTGTACGCATAACTTCTGGTACTGTACTAGGAATACTAGTAGTTGTCTTTTCTATTTGTTTTGTTGAATCTGTAGTAGCATGCGATGGAGATGTAGCCGAAGAACTGCTACTTGAACTTGATGAACTTATTAAAAGATTATGAGTACCATTTATAGCATGACCATTACCTGCATGGATTAAATAAATTCAATTGTTATATATAAATATAAAAATATATTTTGGTTGATATAACATTGAATTGATATTCACTTTGTTCCTCCTCAGATCTGGCATTTTCAGCATCTCCATGACCTTGGATACCAGGTGGATCTATCACTATCTGTGGTGCTGACTTTGCATTTGCCGTTGCTTGCTTGTACGCATTTAAGCTTTCACGTTCACTTTCTAACGTTTCAGAAGCAAATCTAGAAGTTTCCAAACTACTATCACCCTCTGAAGTTGATGGTCCATCAGATAAGTTTGACTGTGTTTGTAAATTTTGCTTGGAATCTATCTTGTGAGCTATAAAATGTGTTTATTGTAATACACATTCTATGTATATATAAAATTTGAAAATATTACTACTTTACCTTTAGTTGGTTTTACGGGCTTATAATGTAAAAATCCTTCTTTTGTACCATTTATATAGTACTGTACAGATTGCCTTAATTTGGAACACCTTGGATCAGATAGAGATCCAAATACTTTCTGCGATACTACATCTAACTCAACAGATGGAAGTTCTCTAACAAAATTAGCAATTATTTTTATCGTTTGTTCAATACTAGTCTTATTAGTGTTTGCATTTATATTTAGTTTTTTGTAGAAGTCAAGAAGATTATTTTCCGTTAAGATATAATTCCCAAGTAATGCTGCCAATAAGCATAGTCTATCTGCTGGGATATTTAAGGCTTTTAAAAGTTCAGGAATTATATATTCTTTTGTATCAAGGGAACCCTTAAAATAGATAAGAATAAACATATGATGAAATATATAACAAAAAATTAATATATATATATATATATATATATACACATACATTATACTAACCTTATATGTAAGTTTTAATTGTTCTGAAGAGAAGTATCTAGGTGGATCAAATGCAGCATACTCAGCATCATCGGCTATTAAACCATTAAAATTATTTTCCCGACAGTAAGCAATGACTTCTTGATGATGATCATCCATACTGCACAACTACAGTTATATAAACTGCATTAATTTTTACTTTTTATTACATATACTTGATATAAATAATCAACTTACAACTGCAACATTAAAATATCTAAGCGCCATACGTAAACTGGTTCTTAAACATACAGGTGGTGTCCACCAAATCTTTGGTGGTGGAGTTCCTTTGGTTGTAATATGTTTGATGACCTATAAACATGATACAATTGTTCGAACAAAGATATAATTAACAAAGGTAGGAAAAAATAATATATTATACCATAAAGGCAGAACTTACATTATTTACTTTGATCCTCACTTGCAACTGATTTTGAACCCAGTCTGCACGACGAGAAGCTTCAAAACAACCATTAAAAAAGACAGCTAATTCTAAACCTGACATTTCTGTTGCTTGTATAAGCACTGCTAGAAATTGTACCATACGATTCCATTGTCCGCCACAAGCCCAATCTGTTAGAAAATCACATTAGTTTCAAAATGATAAAATAAACTAAACCTTCGGATCGTATTATTAAATAAAAAAAAACATCAAATACTGACCTGAGAAATAACCGCCATAGAGTCTATCTAAACAACATTCTCCATCAAGGACTAGTCTTAGTTTTGCAGTTGAATGTGGCGATAAAACTTTACAAACACGATTGCGTTGTCGCTGAGTAACAGTACGTGCTATTTTTAATAAATCTACCGATACCGATCCACCTGGTATACAATTACTATCCAGAAAAGCTTGCAAGTCTTGAATACCCATCTTTCAAAGATATTATTTCTTTTCTTTATGATAATAAGTTTATGATGTATATTTATTATTTGTTGTATTTTTTTTTTGTATATAGTAATATTACTGTTTTTTTTTGTTTGTATCTACTTATATTATAATAATAGCTGTTCCAATTTGAATTGAATTTTTAAATTTTTTATTAGTTTTATGACTTCAAGAAGTGTAGTTTCAAATTCAACAGTTTGAATCTGTAAGAGAACGATAGACTTGGTTAATCAATTATTTAAATTTAATTTGATGTGACATCATCTTCAATCAAATACACGCACACACACACACGCACGCACTCACACAAAGTAAAATTTCACATTTATTCGTTTTAATATATAATATACTACAAGACTCAAATTCATTATGCATTAATTATGTCTGACAGGTTACAAACATATCAACACAAGAATTTTTTATTAACGTGCAGAAATTTGTTGAACATTATTTATACGTCGTAATGAAGATGAAAGAAGGATATAATAAATATGATCGGTCGCGTGATGTGTCCCAAAAAAAAATACAAAGATTTTCTAGTTTGCTTCTTTATTAGAGAACTCTCGAGAAAAAAAATTTGTCACAATTAACAACGAAATATGTCGACGCCATTTACTTTGTTTATACCAGCATAGGAAAGTTTATACACTTACGATAGTGTTTAAGAAATAAATTGATAATTTTTTGACGCGATAAACGTCAATTTAGATGAAATTTATAATTTTCAATGATTCCATTGTGAAAGGAGCGTGTTCAAGGAAAAAAAGAAGGATCCTATAAACCGGCATGGCGAAAGACCAAAGGATATATCCTTTATATTAATCTAGTAGTTAAGATAAATGAAAGGTATTCGCGCGGATTCGTGACCAATTCTTATTTACGAACGAGACCGCGCGAAATCACCTTATTAACAGGATTACTCTTCGATTTGCTTTAGATTAAAAGTACTTACGTTAAATTAGCGAGAATCATCATGGCCCCAAAGAAACACAAAACACACGGGCTTTCAGAGTAGGTGACGTAGGATTCGAAAACGGAAATGAGCACTTGACCGCGCTCCTATGTCTTACGCTTTACGTCCCGATTCCATGAGAATGCTCAAATAAGATTGGTGTTTCGAATCGAGTAAGTAAAAATGGCGGCCGGAAGTCGATTCCGTAACATCATTTGAAAATCTTTTATTTTCCTCTTCGTATTTGGTTTTTCATTATGAATTTATTTAGAATAAAAATTGTATTTTGTCGAACGAAATAATGTCTTATTTTCTTTTTTTTTTATTTTTACATTCTTATATATATTTATATATATAAATTAGATATTTATTTGAACCTGATTTTTACGTATAATAATAAAATGGAAATATATTTTTTTTTGAGTTTTATAATATAGATCATGAAGTTATACACTGTAGGAATGTGAGAAAATAAACAAAATATGTTTGTCTTTCGTTAATTTTTTTTCTTTTTTTTTTTTTGTCAATATATATCACGTATACAAAGAGAGACATACGCACATGTCACATACATACCGTACTAATAATATTCAGTCAATGCTCTTTTCTTTTAAGATACTACAAATAAAATGGAAGATCAAACTAAGTGAATAAGATACTTAATAAAGTTTTCAACTTTTTATCCAAATAGAAATTGCCTCTTATTTCTTGATGAGAATGAATTATATTTTTGTAGTATAATTTTTTTTTTCTTTTTTTTTTTCAAAGAGCATAATATATATGTGTAATCATCCTCCATTAAATACACATATCTATTCGAGATGATTGTAGTGCTATAAATTATAAAAAATCTCGGATTTTATCATTTTAACATAATCCTGTTCATATCTAAATGGTTTATAAGTTTGCAATAACATTTGCAACGGTAATAGAGTGCACAATATCGCTATACATTGTATAGCTGAAAAACTAGAATAAGTCTTTTGTATTATACACGGCTGCACTTATTTAGAGTTCGTCATGTCCCTCCTCCTCTTCTTTTTCCTCCTCCGCATCAACTTCTGTTACTTGTTCCGTCTCTGTGGAACTTACAGTATCTTCCTCTTGAATTTCTTCTTCTTCTGGTACTTCGTCCAAAGAAATACCTAATGTTTTCCTCATAAGCTGTTCCACGCTATCAGCAAAACTAGCAGTTTCTTTCAGCATATATCCTGATCGAAGAGTTGCTGTTCTAAACATCATTATAGCTATGTCTTTTGCAGTTTGATCAGACGGATCAACTTGAATCCTATGTAGTAATTCTCTAATAAGTGGATGCCTTGGATTGATTTCTAAAGTTTTCTTTTGATTTAAGTAATAAGTTTTCTGTGGATCATCAGACTTTTGATGAGCATTGGAGATCGCTAATCTTTCCATATTTCCTGTCCATCCAAACATACTCGCAACAAGAGCACACGGTGAATCTGTTAGACGTTCAGAGACCTGTGCTTTACTGATATAATCTTTCAAAATATCATTCAACCATTTGAGCAAAGGTTCGAACGTTGCTTGTAATTGTTCTTGTATTTCTTTAGCTTTTTCACCTTCATCCAATTGGAAACCCTCCTTGGCGACATTTTGGAATTTCTTTCCATCGAAATCAGGAAAAGCAGAAATAGTGTATTCATCAACAGGTTCTGTTAAATACAAAACTTCGTATCCTTTTTTGTTCAATCTTTCAACGAACGGAGATTTTTCTACCTCTGCTTCAGAAGTTCCAGCAATATAATAAATATGCTGTTGCTTAGGTTTCATACGCGATACATAATCCGCCAATGAAGTAGTTCCCTTTTGAGTCGAAGAACGGAATTGCAAAAGTTTCGATAATCTGGCACGATTTTGAGGATCCTCAATAACACCTAATTTAATATTTGTACTATATTCTTTCCAGAATTTCTCATAATCTTCCTTCGAAATTTTCTTTATCATATCTAGAACTTTTCTAATAAGCTTTTTCTTAATGACCTTAATTAATTTGTGCTGTTGCAAATTTTCACGCGACACATTAAGTGGCAAATCATCACTGTCTACGATACCACGTATGAAGGACAAATAATTAGGCATCATATCGGTGAATTTATCGGTAATAAATACACGCCTAACATATAACTTAATATTATCTGCTTTTGTACCGTATCTATTAAAACTGTCACTGGGCTGGACTTTAGGAATGAATAAAAGAGATTTGAATGTGACTTCACCTTCCGCAACAAAGTGGATCTTTGCCAAAGGATCTTGTGTATCTTTTGTTAATGTTTTATAAAATTCATTGTATTCCTTATCATCGACTTCTGATGGTTTTAAAGTCCAAATTGGTTTAGATTCGTTTAAAAGTTCCCAATCCCAAACAGTTTTATCTACCTTTTTGGTCTTTTTCTCATCTTCTGATGATTCTTCTACTTTAACATCCTCTTCTTCTTCTTCAGATTTATCCTCTGGATCTTTCTCAGTGTCTTCTTCTTTTTTTGGTTTAGATTCATCATCTTCTTCGTCCACTTGTATAACTTTGCTATTCCAAAGATAGATAGGAAAGTTAATAAATTGGGAATACTTTTTAATTAAATTCCTAACAGTATCTTCTTCCAAGAAATCCAACGCTTCATCCTTCATGTGCAAACTATAATATAAAAGAAATTTTTCCTGCATATTATATGTTACAAACAATTTATAAGAATAAAAAAATTTTGTTCAGTTTTTACCTTATTGTTGTTCCTCTCTTAAGTGTATCTCCTCTAGGATCTTCAACGATATTATAGCTACTGCTGTCAGATTCCCAAATGTATTGTTTATCATCGTTATGTTTAGTAGTGACAACTACCGTATTGGCAACCAAAAAGGCAGAGTAAAATCCAACACCAAATTGACCAATCATATCGTTCATGTCTTGTGCATTTTTTACATCTTGCATTTTACCCAAAAATTCAGCAGTACCAGATTTAGCAATTGTTCCAAGATTATTGATCAAATCAGATTTGGTCATGGCTATACCAGAATCTGTTATGCTCAATATTTTATTTTCCTTATCGGCCTTTATTCTGATAGCTAGTTCAGGATTGGCGTTCAAAACATTTTTATCAGTAAGGGACAACAATCTGATCTTATCTAAAGCATCGGATGCATTAGATATTAATTCTCTAAGAAAGATCTCCTTATTACGATAGAGTGAATTTATAATAAGTTTCATCATGCGATTAACTTCTGTTTGAAACGTAAATTTCTCTGCCTTAGCCCTAAGTTCCTTTATCTGAGCTACATTTAATCCATCCAATTTTATACGTTCCTCGTCTCTTTGAATAACCTCATCATCTGCAAACGATATGTGATTTAAAAATTAAAAGGATGTACATGTTTGTTTCAATTTAAATTGAATTAATTTATTTGTAAATGATGGTGAGGATAGAATAACAAAAGAATACACAAAGCGTATTATATAAAACTGTATAAAATATAAATGAGTGTCTTACCGGTACGTGATCCTTCCCGACTAGATCCAAGATCTTTTTCTACAGTTCCAATTTTATCTTCTGTTTCATCTTCAGCCCTAACGAGCCCTTAGAAAATAAAAATAAAACTTACAGATCTTGTTGTTTAAAGGCCATTAAATATATTTTTAATAAATATAAAAATTACCTGCTAAAAGTATCAGGGCCGTTAAAAATATGAATAATTTTTGCATAACTATTGCGCGAGTTCTACAAAGAATATTAGTTAAAGCGATGACGCTTTACCAAATATATCACAAACGCTTCGCACCACTATTTTTCACCGACTGTCACAGAATCCAACTCGACATCATCATATAGAGAAGAGAAGTAAATAATCAAAAACCAATCGCGTGAGACCACGCAATAGAAATAGACCAATCACAGAGAAACTCTTGGCAATTCTTCCAAATGTCGTATTTTAATTCGTCGCTCGGGAATATATAGTCGTTACTTATGTATTTCGAGAATGTTCAGTTTAAGGAAGTAATTGAATTGTTAAAAAAAATTGAAAATATATACTATTTCCGAAATTGTTTTCAATAGTTCTTTGAAAGTGATTTAAATATTAAGGAATAAGAGAGAGCTTTGCTACACTTAATTGAAAGGAGAAAAATATTCTCTTTATTATCAGCATGTGTGTGTAAGAAGTTAGCAGCTGTCGGTAAAGTAACTTTCAACTGGACTGTTGATAACTTTTCAATATAATTTATCGTGTGTCGATAATATAATTTTCTAATTAAAATATTGATATCATTATCTCTTCTAGCTATGTAGTAATCGGATCTTATGCAGATCATGGATTAGTTATAATTGATTTAAGATAAAAACATAAAAATATAATACCAACGTATCGATTACTTTTTTTTAAATATTTTATGTCATGAATTAATATCTACATTAAGTCAAATACATCTATAAGCTATGTAAGGTATGTATATCTATCAGCAAGTATCAAAAATTAAATATATAAACTAATCCACTAATAACAAAAATGATCATGTTATTTATTCAAAAAATACTTTACAATCCAAATAATTGTTATTAGAATAATGAAACTACTTTAGAAAGAGATTCGAAGTTCTAAAAAGAAGAAAAACGTGAAGCAAATAAATAAATGATTCCATATATAAATTCGACAAATTTGTTTCTTTTTTTTTCTTCTTTCTTTTTTGTTCATACGAATATGCGTGTTGTGACACATTCGTCGTTATGGATACGTCTTCTATCGGCAAAAGACCTGCAAGCGTACACATAGTTATAGACCACACATGTCAAACAAAGCTCCTTTTCGAGTAGAAGCAACATGCGAGAATGTAGCCGTTCTGCGTGCGCGCCTACTCGAGCAATATGTGTGTTTGAACTATAGGATGCGACGATACGCGTCGATGAATTCGAACATTGTCACTTGCCTTCCGCTCTTCTTCCGAGAAGTTACCCATTTTATATTTTCCCTTTAGTCATTTATAACCCTCAGCCATTACGATCATAGCGATCGATAAACAGAAGACGAAGACGACTTCCGTTCGCCAGAGGAAACATTATTTTCTGAAAATTTTGGTGAGTCGAACTTCACCGATCGTTAATTGGTGGAATCGAAAAAAAAAAAAGAAGAAAAATCCAATGTTAGACTATATATATCAGACAGATTAGACATATATTGTCTTACATAGGAAACTTATCCTTGGATAAAACAAGACGACTGACATTGAACGTTTCTTAAATATTTAAGGAATCATTTCCTACTATCTGCTGTTTACTAGTCTAACCCCGCCAGTCCTTCGAGTCGAACGTTTCCATTTGTTGATGTGACTACTATAAATTATCTGAAACCTCCTTAAAAAAGAAAAAAAGAAAAAAAGAAAAAAAAATAGAGGTTTAAAAAAAGAAAGAAAATACATTGTGAGTTGTCTTATATAGTATTTGTCGTTAGATATTGTTTTCTATCGATTTAATTTAAATCTATTCGAAAAAGAAACTTTTCAGTTTTCCTTATCACCCCGAATTACTTCTATTCTCAATTACTATCGATATCTCTCAACGTATCTAAATTAACAATTTTATAAAAATTTCATTGTCTTCTTTTCCTTTATTTATTTATTTATTATTATTATTTTTTTTTCTTATTCATTTTTACTATTCGATTCTATTTTTAGAGCACATTTTCTTCAACAAATAAATAAACGAAAGGATACTTATTGATCGTACGTTATCGCGCATATTACACAAAGATAACCATACGTCGATATAATATATACGTTATACATTATGTTTGAATATATAAAAACAAAAAAAAAGAGAGGGAGAGAGAAAAAAAGAAAAAAGAAAACATCACGAAAATCCTTTAAAGGCTCGATTTACAAACTGAATTTATTTTCTCTTGTTGTATTCTCCCTCCTCCATGTTCTTTATCTGAGTCACAATGATTCACACGATCGTTCCCTCTCTTCCAGACATGTTCAACAGACCTCAGAGTGCGACTACGAGGCAAGAGACTGAAATGATTAATAAGGCCCAGAGGGCCATACATACAACCACGGATTCTATCGAGAAGTTACGTTTGCTCTGTCTAACTAGAGGTGCCAATGGTATCCTCGGCCTTGGCAGGTAAGTTACATTTAATAACTTTTGATTTTGTTTTCTCTTCAATTATATCATCAATGAAAAAAAATTGCAGATTTAACAAAAATCGTATTATTTAAAATAACCGACAGATATTTTCATGCAACGAGAAGGATTAAAAGCCACGAGATTTCATATTTAGTATTTCAGATGACTAAACGGTGTTTTTATCTTTTTTTTTTGTTCTTGCTGTAATCGAAATGATTCATCCATCGTTGTTCTCTAACGCAATCTAGACTCATTATAATAAATGAAATTCTTTCTTCAATGTAGTACCTATAATAGTATTGAAAATTTTCTTTCATCCGAGCTTTTATTACTAGGGTTACTATAAGCTTTTATTTAATATTCCTAGGAGTGCTTATTACTGCAAAATGTGTAGCATAAATTTTCGTTTTACGGTTTTCCTTAAATCGTCAATTGATCCGTCAAAAAAAAAAATTTGCAGTTATCGCGATAAAAAAAAAAAAGTAAAAACAAAGAAGAATTAATATTGAATGTTTTTTTCTACCGTCTTCAGAATATTCCGTCGTATGGACGATGACGGCAATAAGCAATTAAACTTGGAGGAATTTACGAAAGGTTTGAAAGAGAGTGGTTTGGAAATATCGGATGATGAAATAAATGAGATATTTCAAAAATTCGATACCGACGGAAATGGAAATCTCAGCGTCGATGAATTCATCGTCGCGGTGAGAGTAAGAATCCTTTTGAGTATTACAAAAATTGAACATATTAATTGCTGAACCGATTTTATATAAATCTATTATTTTCGTAGCCTACAATGTCTTCAAATCGAAAAAAAGTTGTTGAACAGGCATTTCAAAAATTAGATAAAACTGGTGACGGAGAAATAACAATAGACGATTTAAAAGGAGTATACAATGTGAAATGTCATCCACGTTATATAAGTGGCGAGGAAAGCGAGGAAAGTATATTGAAAAAATTTCTTGGAAATTTAGAACAAAACGCAACGAGAGACGGAATAGTAAGTTCTTCGTATAAGTAATTACAATATCCCTGCCTCTTTCGCTTAATCAATTAGTTAATTACTTAATTAATTAATTAATTTTTTCTTTTAATTCTCAGGTCACTGCGGAAGAATTTATGAATTACTATAGTGCGATAAGTGCGAGTATCGATCACGATGCGTATTTCGATTTAATGATGCGCAATGCTTATAAGCTTTAAAAGATTAACTCCATTTGATTATTTATCTAATAATAAACTAAAGCACGTTACACGCGAGCTTTTGTTCAAATAATCTTATTTTGAAAAACGATACAAATCTTAGGATGAAATCGCACAGAGATTATTCGAACCGTGTTATTGCAATTTTCATAGAAATTATCGAGCATAGGTGTTATATACAAATGTTATAAAACTATAATTATATAACGTTGTATGTGATGATACATCTATATTTAATGTACATTTAAATGTACATAATTTTGATGTATATACATAATTTCGATATTTCGAATTCCACTACGTTGTCCTATTTCAATGTTCGACAAAGTTGGTTGCAGGGACCAATCTAATTATATACGTGTGCATATGATATGAAATCCTACAATCCATATTTCAAATATAAAATTTAGTTTTTCTTTTCTTTGTCTTTGTTTTTTACTTATGCGAATAAATATTAATTAAATGATATTGTATGTATTTATGGGCAAATAAAATAAATATTCTAACAATGATGTATACAAATATAATTATTAAAGGAAAATTAAAAAAGAAAAAAAAGGATTTGCATCGGCCGGGAATCGAACCCGGGCCGCCCGCGTGGCAGGCGAGCATTCTACCACTGAACCACCGATGCTCGAAAGAAAACATTTATTTTGAGTATACTGTAATAAAATATTGACCTAGATTTCAAATTTTCATATATTTAGAAAATATAAAGTATTCTAATTCAATCATTTTATTATAATTAAACAACTACACAACTTCGGTGTATTTACTGCTGTTGGGATTATCAATTTGTAAACTTTAATGGTGATGATATTGATGATACTGCTGTAATAATCGTTCATAAAAATAAAAAAATAAATAAATAAATAAATAAAAATAAAAAATCTCCCAGGCGGGGAATCGAACCCCGGTCTCCCGCGTGACAGGCGGGGATACTGGCCACTGTACTACCTAGGATTTTTCTGTCAAGCGCCGAATTTATAAAGTATTTATACGTCAGTTATATTAATCATTATATTTTTATGTAAAATTCTTGTTTACTTATATATAATATACACTCCAACGATACATTATAATCGATTTCACGTTATCAATAAACAATACACCATTTGTAGTCTTAATAAAAATATCACGTAACATTTTTAAAAATAAGAAATGTGTAGACGTGTAGAAAATGCAAGATTACTTTTATATCATAGATAAATATCAAAGAGAAGTACAAAAGTCAATGAGAAAAATGCAAACAAAGCAAAAATAAAAAAAATAAGGAAAAGCTAAAAAGAGGGGCTGAGTTGTAAGAGTAGGAGAAGAAAGAGAGAGAGAAAGAGAGAGAGAGAGGAAGAGAGAGGGAAATAGAAATCGTTGAGAACTTATATAAACTATTCGCTAAGCTATTCCATCTCATTGTTGAGATAAAATAGTAACCGTGATTGTTTAAATTTTGGCGGCATTTTTGTTCTCGAATCTTTTTCTTTTTTCCCCTCCTTGCTTCTCATTTCATTCACACACACGTTCGCTCGCTCGCTCGTCGCTTGCTTACATACTCTTTTCATTCTGGCTTTGTCTATTCCTTTATTTTCAATCGAACCTTGATGACCTTATTGTACATACGTATCGCGTCTCTCTTCGTTTCTCTTTCATTGGCTATGTTTCGATCGCGGCCGTGACACAAGCGTCATATTTTCTATAACAAAAAAAAAAAAAAAAACATCGGTCTCTATTCGATCAAGTGAAAAAAGAAATAAGAATAATAGCATACTCATCTCTCGTACAGTGCATACTAATCGTCAACAGAGTGAAGTGTTCTCTATCTCTATTTCTGTCTCTATCTTTATCTCTCTTTATCTCTCTCTCTCTCTCGCTCTCTGCTAAATCAATAACAAAATATCAAGGTGCATAGGTGAAGGTTTCTTTTCAAGTTAAAAAAATCTTAACTGCAATTCGTCGTATATGAACTATCCTTAAGTTCTTCTGATAATAAGATCTCTACATAAATACGTGCACGTTTGTGAAGCCCTTATTAAAAAATTTTCTGGTTCTTTCGAAAGTGAAAATGAAATATTTTAGTGCAATTGCCGTGGTCTGTTTACTCTTTGGTAAGTTAAAAAAGATAAATAAATAAATAAATAAATATAAAAGAAAAAAATTTCTTTTGATATATGTGTTTTTTTTCCATTGTGATACTCCTTATCTTATTCTTTATGAGCATTTGAAATAGTATTTTTTGTACTTTATCTTTTAAAATACCACTCTAAAAGATAGATTTTAAAGCTTTAAGAAGAAAATTTTTTCATTGGAAAAGAATAAAAAATATATATATATATTTTTTTTTTATCATCCATTTCATTCAAATAGTTTTTTAGATTTATTAAAATTTGTTCTTTTTTCAATTTGAACGATTGTTAAGATTATGAAAATTATGTTGATTTGCGTAGTTATATAATCGAAGTATTCAATTATTTTTTTTTATTTTTAAATAATAAGTATCGATAATGTTATATGGAGTTTGATCTGATTAAGCAACTTCGCGTTGTTAAGATGTGTTGTTCTGATTACCAAGAAGTTTGTTTATAAGATTAAAGAATTGTCAAAAGTGTTACGTCTTCGTGTTACCCTTAAATCGAAGTTAATTTAATTATTGGCTTAGTTTATGTTGGTACAGATTAGTCAAGCATCAGCAAATTTTTTTCACGAAAGATTCAATTCCATTTTGTCATTCTATGAGTCACAAAGAGAGATTCAAAACTATACAAAGACAACGTACTGATATATTCTACAGTAATCTAATAAAATACATAATTAATATTATTTTTTTCTTTTAAATAGATTTATTGTTATCATTTTTAAATAAACATTGAATGTACATAATTTTTATTTCCTGTTTTTTTTCCTCTAACCTCGTGAAAAATGATTGTATATGTTCGGTGCAAACTCTTATTAATAATAAACAATTATTATAACTTTTTTCGTGAGATTTCATAATTAAGTAAATAGAATTATTTAAAAAATATGTTTATCGTATCATAATTAAACGATCGAAATATTTCTTGTTTCCTGCATGAACAGATAAACACTCATTAACAACAGTTGATGAAAAACTCGGTTTCAAAGTCCGTAGATTACATTATATTATACCTCTGTATAGTAATTATAATCTATGTATATGTATAATAATGTATATGTATGTATATGTGTGCATCATAACTATTGCAAAATTTTAAATATTTTTTTATACTTTTTTATATAATCTTACCAATAATTGACATTATGAAGTTATTGGTATTAAAATTAGTATTTTCACTTTGTGATAAGTAGGAACAATTCAAATATTTAATCGTTTTTGAAAACAAATCATGAGATAAAATATCAACATTTATTTCCAGATGAACAAATTAAAAAGTGTGACTTGCAAGTCACTTGTTAGTAGAACTAACCTAACGATATTTTTTTTTGTCGACTATATAATTATGCATACAGACATAAAAGCAAAATACATTCAATAAATAATAGGTTCTATTCGGATAAAAAAAAGAGCAAGCATATTTTTATCAGTAATTAACTTATTTGTTATCATTATGCAATAAAAAAGCTCCTTAGTATTGAACAAAAGTATAAGTATCTTATAATATAGAAAAATTATTTATTTATTATAGGTTTTCTTGGATATGGTAATACGCAGGAAAATTTACCATCTGGCGATGATATACTTAAGAAAGCATCTAGTATCATAAATATTTCTGAGATCAATAATTTAAATACTTCGGCATTGCCTACCATCCAAGAAGCTGTAAATCTTTTTGAACAGAAATGCAGAAAGAATGGTGGACCAAATGCATTTCAGAATGCTAAACATGCCCAGACAGAAATGGAAAAGTGCCTTAAATCGCTTATCAACATGACTGAGTTAAATGCAGAAATGGAAAGTGCCAAACCTAAAGGCGAATTAGATGAAGTTTTCAAAAAATATTGCCGGAGAAGTTCTATTCTTAAAACATGTGTAAATAACTTTACAACTGCCATTGAACCCTGTCTTGAACAGAAAGAGCGTGAAAATAAAAAAATTATTCTAAATATCACAGAATCTCTGCTTAACTTTATATGTTATAAAGAAGGAGATAGAATCGCCCGTATGTATTTTTTTATGTGCATAAAATTGTTTAAAAAATATATATTAATATCAATTAATGTTTCTTATTTTCTTTTCAAGTCTTCATAGCAGCAGGAGGACCAGATTGTTTCCAATCCAAGCAACAAGAAATTCAAGACTGTTTCAATACTACATTTGGTAGTTATATTCCTACAGCTAATCCTACTACTGGTGCAATGCCTACACTTGAAAGTTTGCCATCTTTAATATTTGATGATAAAGAATGCACGTAAGTAGATATACCTGAATATTATATTTATCTTATATATAATATAACAAATATATATATATATATATACTCTTCTATAATTATCAGGGATATGAATAATCTACAACATTGTATCGTTAAAGAATTAGAAAAATGTTCAGACCCAACACCTGGAAATATAGTGGAATCTATATTTAGATTCATTAAAAAAGTAACACCTTGTGAAACATTATTAGTCAATGTTCGGAGTGCTGCTGTTACTGGAGTACAAGAAGAAAGTTCTTCTTCAATTATGACATCTATTCCAACAATGATTGCTGTTTCTTTTTTATTACAATTTATGCATCGTATTTTCACATAGCAAATTAAATAAAAACTTTATTGATGTGAAATCTTGTCAGTTAGAACAATATTGAATTATGTGATTTTTTATTGTATAAAAGTACTATATAAAATTATATAGTAAAGTAATTATAAAATACAAAATATATATAATTAATCTTTCGTTGAAAATTAATATTCATTGTTCGTATTTCTCCTTTGTGTTAATTAAAGGTAGATAAGATAAGTTTATCTTGATTTAATCTAAATCATTTTACGACAACGAAATTGCCTAATTTTTATAAGAAAATATTGTACAAAACTCGTATAAGTATCAGCAAAAATTAATAATGATTATTTTTTTATAAATGAAGAAATGTATAAACAAAGTTTTTGTACTTTATATTTGTGTCTAATATATATATATATATATATATATATATATAGAATAAATTATTTAGATAAAAATTTTATTTTCTTATTTGCATTTACTTATTTATCAAAATACCATTTATAAATGTAATGTAATAACTCTACAATAATTAATTGTGTTTTGTAATTGTAACAGTAATTTTAACATGTTACACTTAATGCAAATTTTTAAATTATACATCGATAAATTTAATCTATAAGCAGATAAATATACATATACAAATGCACCTGAACTCTAAGAAGTATAAAGTATAATTAAAGTACTTCATTTAAGAAAAGAGATATTTATATTAAAGTCATTTGACTATTGTACAATAAAAAACGATTATTGCAATAAATATTATTTCATATACTGTTTGATATTGTGACTATATTTTTATAACAATTATATTACTAGTAGAAATAATCTTTAAGCAATCATGAGTAATAATTTAATGTATTAACAGAAAATAATGTATATTCATATTGCATGAAATTCTTAACACTAATTATTAAATTAAGATATTAACCTTATTAACATGGAATAACTTATATTTATATAAAGTACTTGTTATTAGGAGATATTCATGTGTTAATACATACAAATGTATGCTTATATATATACTTCCATACTTGGTTCAAGGTTAATACAAGTGAAATGTCACAAAGTAATAATGTAATATAAATGAAATGAAATTTTATATATTTATTTGAAAAAATATCTCGCACATTATTTTTCTCGTTAACAGAAACATTTTTATAAAGGTATTTCAATATAAATAATAAGTAATAAATTAAAATTATGTAGCGATTCTGCGCAGTTGTTCCTATTGTGATAAAAATACACGAAATTTGATTCGTTATTCTGACATTTAACTATGACGTCAGAGGAAAATCTGACGCATGCGCATACTAGTTTTCGGAAGATCTCGATAAGTTTCGGGTACGTTCGCTTGTTCGCAAAGGCAGTGCACTTGAGAAGGCCCGTCGAAGGCTGTTCTCGACGTGTATGTTTTAAACAGTCCGCAACATGTTAATGAGTTTTTGTCAAATTCTTATTAAAAATTCATACAGTGGATTCAGTATACGAAAGAAAATTACTAGTGCTAGACATTTACCCTCTTGATCAAGTATCTTTTTTAGTATAAATTGTGCAGGAAAAAAAGTGAAGAACGATGCCAGGCAAAGGAGGGAGAAGAGGAAAATCCGGTAAGAATACCTTAAGAATACTTTTTGTTGCTTCCTTTATGCCTAACTTAACTAAAGGGATACTAATTAATCTTCTTTACCTTTGTTATAAAGTATTAATGTATAATAAGATTTAAAAGGATAATACGAACACGTGATTCTCAACCATCCTACGATTATCGATTCATCGTTTTCTCTTTCGGATGATTCATCCTTGGTAAAGAACTTATTTACTTGGTCTTACGTCACAATACACATATACGGTCGATTAGAATCTTTTTTATACCTTACGTATATACGAAAGGACGTATTGTCCTTCGAAAACAATAATATTTGTCTAGTTATGAAGCATTCATATCGATAATCATACGATAAGATTCCTTCCGCAATTCCCATGTGACTTTCATGCTTTTCGCACATGGTTTTGGAATGCAACGAATCTCTTATTTTCTTCATCGATCCTTTATAATTTTATAAAGATTGTTCCTTTACTTTTTTTAATTATTTTAATACTATAATAATATAGTAATATTTCTTGTTTCTTTTTTTTTTTGTTTTTTTCTTTTCTTTTTTTTTTCGTATTTATATATTGTAGAATTAATCAATTGATACGCGAGGATAAATGTGTTGAATTTTACGCAACATATGATTTTTTCAACAATTTTAGTAATTAGGATATTTTTTAATGAGATTTTAAATTTCACAAATTTGTGTAACTCGAAGGGAGAAAAAGAATTTTCCTCTTTTGTACACGATTATTTTTATTTTCATGTTTTATTACTATTTCCATGATTGACTTTTACGGTACTCTTATTTATGTAAAATATCGAATTTTAGAAAATATGTGATTTACATAAAATATTATTAAAAAAATTAAATGACCTTTAATATGAAGCATTTGGTGTGTTATCATGTGTGATAACTGTAACAGCTGTTCTGATTTAACACATTGCGCAATATGCCATTCACTTTCACATATTAGCTATAGATGATATAATGATTACAATCTGTTAGTACATGTAGAAATTTATTTATAATAAATATTTTTTATTATCATTATTAGTTTTTATAACGTTGTCCTTTTTTTTCTTATTCTTCTGTAATTTTCAAATAATTTCATATCAATTTTAAAATATAGAATTTAATTTTGATGAATTTATTTAGGGCACGGTGGAAAAAAGGCTGAAATAACATCTGATGAGGATTCGATCAACAATGATGCGTGCAGTGTTTCTAGTGGTCAGTCAGATAATCGCAGCATGCCTGATGATGTAAATGATAATGAAGTTGATGAAATTGCACAACAAGAGGCATTTGAGGAAAAATTGAAAGAAGCTATTGATGGTCTAACACAAAGAAGTGCAAAGGGCAGGATAATCTGCTTTAATGGAATTGAAAAGATCTTTGCGATTAAGTATGTTCCAGACTTCGTAGAGGATAGAAAGATTACTATTTCGGATTCTATAGAACGAAGTTTGAAGAAGGGAAGATCTGAAGAACAGTTGACAGCAGCTAGATTGAGTACTTTACTTTGCGTTCAACTTGGAGTTTTTGAAAGTGCAGAGGCAATTTGTAGAGACCTGAAATCTACCTTAACTTTTGTTGCTAATGATACTGCAGCATCTACGAATGCACGTTCTGAAGTAAAATAATATTTTTTATATACAATTTTAAAGATTAGATGTATTAATTACTTATGCTTGTTTGATTTCTATTACTATATATTAAGCAATATTACTTTTTTAGTGTTGTTGGGCATTAAGCATGAATCAGTTTTTGTCTGGTAACGATGCAGCTGATACACTTGATATTGTTCAATTATTATCTGGCATTTTTTCTGGTTCATATTTAAAAGGAAATGGTACAATAGCAGCAGTTTCTGCAGATGTAGCAGCACTTCATGCAGCAGCAATTTCATCATGGACCCTTCTCTTAACTGTCATGACTTCTGCAGAAATATATAATCTGCTTGCCAGTGATAGAAGCAATAATTACATGCCGTTAGTATGAAATAAATAAATAATTAAATATATATATATATATTTGATATATTTGTTATATTTGTTATATTTGTTATATTTGTTAAATAACTAATTCGTGAAATTATAGCTCTCTCAATAGACTACGTGAATTATTAGAATCACCACATCTCGATGTGAGGTTATCTGCAGGTGAAGCTCTTGCTGTGATATTTGAACTTGGTCGTGATTTTTCCTACGATTATGAGCAGGAGTGGGCAGTTGGTCTTATTGATGTACTCAAAGAACTAGCTACAGACTCTAATAAATACAGAGCAAAGAAAGATCGGAAACAACAAAGGGCTAATTTCCGAGATATATTACGATATGTGGAGGTAAATATTTCGTCAACATTTTCTATATGTGCTCATTGATAACAGAATAAATTGAATAACTATAAAATTCATTTAAATATCTTTCACTTTTCAGGAAGATATTGTTCCAGAAATGCATGTTAGATTTGGACAAGAAACGTTATATTTAGAAGGCTGGTGTGCTCGTACTCAATATAATGCTTGCTGTCGATTACTTGGTCCTGGCATAAACATCCATCTAGCAGAAAATCAGTTATTGCGTGAAATTTTCCATCTAGGTAATAAAGTGTTGCCTATAACGTCTCAGAAAACGACTAAATTAGAGAGAGTAAGTATAGTTTTAAAGGAGAACATTATCGTAATTATAGTATATTAAAAAATCTATGAAAATATATTATCTTTTTCAGACTTTAATGAATGCAGCTGCTTTCAAAGCGCGCACTATTTTACGCAATAAAACTAGGGATAAACGATTTGCAGCCATGGCACCGTAACTTAAGTTACTGCAAGTCAAGTATTAAATTTTTCTATATAAAAAATTTGTTCGATTTAATCAAGTACGATTTTTTATTTATTGTATCTACTTAACAGTGGTAGATTATTATGAAACGTTTCATTTTTTTCGTAATATAGGTTCATATGAAATTAAATAAATCATTGAATTTTAAACTATTCACAAAAAATTGGAAATGTGATTATTTTGTACAATTAATATTCTGTATATACAATAACAGATTTATATTTATAAAATTTTGGGTATATTAATAACAACTGCACGTTTTACTGTTCCAAGAGTTGAAAAATTATTATAATTTGATTAATTTCTTAATTGAAGTTTAAAGGCATTATACTGATAATCGTAAAAATTTATAGTATATTTTATAATGTTCAATATGATGTGTTTTAACTTTATAGTCAAGTTAAAATATTTTAATAAAAAAAATTGAGAGGTAGAATTAAATATTTACATAATTGTTGTTAATTTAACAGTTGCGATTCAATTTGACTAAATAATCGTGTATAATTATAATGTTGTATGAAGTATTTGTATTCATTGTACATAGTGACGTATATTATAACGATGATCGTCAGAACAGAAAACGAAGGATATAAATAAAAGTAGTACCTCAGATTAGATGAAATTGTTATTACACATTATATCATATTTCTTTTTTATTTACAACAGTCCTTTCTTTATATCGCGTATGATACATTTTTCTTTCATGTATCGAATTTCTAATCATAGTCAATTTATTAATCTCAATAATATTGCAACTTATAAAATTATGATAATAATAAAGTCAATAAGATACATTAGCCAAATATAGTATTGTAATTAAATATTTCCGCATAAGAAGATCAGTATAATACATTTATATTGCTAAAACTTATAATCATATTAAATGCTATGTTGCAATCGTGTCATTACTTTTTCATCATATATTATTATGATTTTATTAAATTTAGACAAAGTTTATACTGATATAATCTTTTAATATAATTTATTTACTTTGTAAATAAATTTTAGATTATAAGAAAAATTGAATGTTTTTTGTTATTGTAGATAGAATAATATTAATACTTGTACTTTATCGCTTCGATCCTACATATTTTTTATCAGGCACATAATGTACGAATATAAATAATCTTATATTCTAGATATCAGTTAAATATGTAAATTAATTGTTTGTTTCTTAAATTCTTTTTCAGATAGCATATGCCATCTATAACCTAATATTTTTGATACTTCTTTCTCTGTATCGTCATAACTACGACTATTCGTTTTTAGCCATTGATAATGTTCAGGTGTCCAACATGATACTTTTAACCAATCTCCATCACATCTTTTTAAAACCACATTACGTCGAACGTACAAACAACGAAGGAATTTTGCCGTGGAAACTATTTCTAGTATCGTTGATGTTGATATTTTATCACGAATCATCTGTATGGAAAATAATTTTTTATATAACAATTATGTTAACAGTCATGCTCGAAAAAAAAAGAAGAAAAATATTATACAAGATAATACGGTTAGTTACTTTTAAATCAATTTTATCAACATTAAATTGTGTCTGAGTATTTCTGTGTGTGAGACTATATAAAATTGTACACAGAAAATTATACATTATTAACAAATTCATAAAATGTATGTTGATCAGTTTTCACAGAAAGGACATATAATGCTTGAAAAAAAATTGAAAAGTTCATTTAATATTTCAATAGAATATTTAACGACGTAAGTGTTAAAAGTTTTAGGGTTAGAAAATTTTGTTAGAGGAACTTACACTCTAAAAAAAATATTTTGTAATGCAAAAACTCGCATACATATGTTTACACAATTAAGGCATTAATTAGCATCAGTGTAGGGCTTAAGAAAGCTATCACAAATTGACAAGATCAGAAATTTCTTTAAACACAAAATGCTACCAGAGTGTGTAGATTGGGACACATTTTGCAAAATTGTACCAATGCCTCGTCCAATCTTTTAGAAAAATTTTTATGTAAATAATATCTTGTTATTCCCTTGAATGCATAAATTCGAATTGTTGAATCGAAAAAAGAACCATGTGTAATGATCCATGATGGTGAAATCTGTAATACCTCATGATTATGATTATATATACACATATAATTGTAACATATTTTTTCAGAAAATATATTCTACTAACCTGTGTACTTGGATTGTCTATGACTATACTATGACATGGTACAGCACTGTGTTCTAACAGATCTATTGGTAAAAGTACATCTGTAGATTTACGACTTTCTATTTCAAAATGTACTTTTATATATGGGTTATTTGATCTCATTTTTATCCATGATGCTCTTTTTGGCTGTAATTATATTTTTATTAGCATTTTCTTTTCCTTTTAAGATTATGAAAATTCCATAACTTAACAATTTTTTTTTTTTACCAATCTAACAGTTGTATCCTTCGGACTATATCGATTTTGTAAAATATGAAGATGTTTTAATCTTGTATGTCCAAGTAATTCAATGACATCTTCATGAAGATTTTGTGGACTTATAACAAGAACCTTAACAAAAAATAGATAATAGTTATATCGTTTGTTTTATATGTATTTTATATATTTTATTTAACAAAAGTAGATTCTTTCGACAAGGACTTACATTCAAATTAAGAAATACTCCTACATGCAACAATGGACAATAGTACCTAGTAGTATTTATTAATATTAACTTTGATAAAGTCTGAGTACAATTTTCACAAATATCATCCATTAAATGTAAAGCTTCCTTACTATCAAGCATTAAATCGATTAATTCTAAACATTTTAAATTCTTTAAATTCCTCATAAGTCTCTTCAAAGCTTCTAGCAGCTTTCCTCCTGTACCAAAAAGTCTAATACGATCTGGATCATCTCTGTTTGCCATATTACAAGGAAATGTAAACTTAAGCCTTCGAATATTAATACCTACACCTGCTACAGAAGTATTATCTGATCCTTGTCTTTCCGTATACCAAGATATCATATTCATAAATTCATATAAATTATAAAAATTTAACATAGGTTCAAAGACAAGAGTTCTAAAATTTTTTCCAACTTTATTAAGACAAGTTGATGTTCTGATATGATCCAGAACATATTGCCAACCACTATAATAATTAAATTTTCCTCTTGTTAAGGTTGTATCTTCTAATGTAAATGTAGACCATACATTCTGCAATTTGAATGCATGATACCAAGAGCGACATACAAGAGAAGCATAGTATCGCTCACGAATAGTTAAATACGAAAATATCTCTTCCAAAAGTATGTCAGGTATTCTATCCCAACAGCTAAATACTTTGGATGACTGTTCATCTTCCGTATCTTCTTCCCAATCTATATACAATGCTGTAAATGGCAAGTTAATACATCCTCGACTCTATTTATGTTGGAGCTTATATAGTTTAAAGTACTATTTATATATATATATATATATATATATATATATATATATAAATTTTTTGATTTTAACATTTTACTAGTAAAGATTTTTATTTGTATTAGTTTTCTAAAATATATGTAAGATTTGTTAACCTTAATTTTATTTATTTCTTTTATCTCTATACAATCTAAAAATATAATTAACTTACCTTTATCTTCCTCGTCAAATTTCCAACAACCTTTGTTCATTTTTAATATTAACAAAAATATAATGGATGACTTCACAACAATAATTCTTATGAATTTCGTTCCGAATTTTTTATTTGTAAGTATTTATTGCGTTAAAAATACATTAAGATAGAAAACAGCTGATTGAATATCGCCATATTATATACTGAATACAAGTGCGTAAAAGAAACGATTGATGTAATTTCACTGTATCTAGTCTAGTTTGATTTAATATAATCACATGTAGATGTTAAATATGAATTTATAGAACTTCTATTTATAGAAAAGGATTAATAAATGAAGTAACTTTCTTTAACTCATAAAAGAATATAATTCTTTTGAAAAAGAACCTAAAAGTGATCCTTCATTTGAACATCTAGAAAATTGTTATAACTAATATTACATTTTTATTGTAATTGTGACTCAATAAAGCTGATTCATGTGAGTGGAGTAAATTTTAATTTTGTTATTATTTATTTTAATGATCTAATAATTACAGATATAATTGGTAAAAATGTTATCGATACAGACATTTATCTGTGAACAGTATATACAAAGAGGTTCTTTTTTAGCATGTATTTTATTGAAAAGGTAACCTATTTAATTTCCTAAATTATTAATTGATTTATTAGACGCAGAATAAATATTTAGATAATTGTTTGTAAAAGATTTATATATTTTTTTTTTTTTACTATTTTAGATTAATAAATCCGACAGCAAGTATTATACATATACAAAGAGGAAAAAAGAGTAAAAATAATGCCGAGGATATAAATATAAATACATTATTTCGTCCAGTACCCGTAAAGTCAAATTCAGATGATATTAATATAGGAAGCGAATTGACTGGTAATTTAAATAAAACAGATTTGTTAATAGTTTTAAACAAATTTATAGAGGCAAGGGAAATTAAAAGTTTGGCGATGGAATGTGGATTAGATGGTATGTTCAGATAAATTTGTTTCATATTATTATAGTAAACATTTATTATTTATTTAAAGAATAATCTATATAAAAGCATATACTTTATAGATTATTTGCAAAAACAAGCATTTGTAAAATTTAGGGAATATTGTATTCAGTCGCAATCATTACCAGTTGATCTTCATGTTACTTTAAGTGACATTCTTCAACATGCTGGAAATGTAACAGATATTTATCCATATTTTTTACGTTTTGCTAAAAAAATGTTTCCACACATGGAATGCTTAGATGATCTTAAAAAAATTAGCGATCTCAGATCACCTGCTAATTGGTAAGAGTGCACATATACTGAATAATCTTTAAAAAGTAACCGAATAATATGTATAATTTAATTATAGGTATCCATATGCAAGAGCAAAAACGCGAAAAATTATATTTCATGCTGGTCCAACAAATAGTGGTAAAACTTATCATGCTTTAGAAAGATTCATCAGAGCAAAAAGTGGAGTATATTGTGGACCATTAAAATTATTAGTTTCAGAAGTATATAATAAATGTAATGATATGGTTAGTATACTTATCATATATCTATTCAAAGTATTTTAGAATTTAAAGAAGTTTTAACAAACTTATATTTTTTATAATTCTAATCAGGGAACTCCTTGTGATTTAGTAACTGGAGAAGAGAGAAGATTTGCTCATAATTCAGACAATCCAGCGGATCATATATCTTGTTCGGTGGAAATGATTAATTTAAATATTCCTTGTATGTATTAATTATGTAATGATGTTAACTTTGTTCATAATTTTGGAATGAATATTTTCATATTTAACTATTTCTAAACTTTCTTTTGGATATTGCTCTTGGTATATTATGTAACTATTTTATCATTATTTTTTATTGTAGATGAGGTTGCAGTAATTGATGAAATTCAATTAATTAAAGATCCTGGGAGAGGGTGGGCATGGACAAGAGCTCTTCTTGGAATTTCTGCCGATGAAATACATCTTTGTGGTGAAACAGCTGCAATAGATTTAGTAATTGTCTATCTTTCCAATTTATTTACTTTTGATATACTTCATATTATTTTTTATTTGCTGATCGTAACATTATTTTTGATAGGTAAATGCTATATGTCTCACAACGGGTGAAACTCCAGAAATTCGAAAATATAAACGATTAACTAAATTAGAAGTAGAAGATAAAGCGCTACAAACATTTAAAAATATTCAATCTAGTGACTGTATAGTTTGCTTCAATAAAAATGATATATTCGCTGTATCTCGTGAACTAGAAGCAGAAGGAATAGAAACGGCAATAATATATGGTAGTTTACCACCAGGAACAAAACTTGCACAAGCTGCTAAGTTTAATGATCCAAATAATTCTTGTAAAGTATTAATAGCAACAAATGCAATCGGAATGGGATTAAATTTGTAAGTTTCCTATGTATTATATGTCATTATCAAGTATTGAAAATATTTACAAATACTACTATCATAGAATGTACTATATATATATATATATAATATATATATTCTATGATATTATATTAAAGTTAAAAAATGTGTTTTTTTTATATACAGACATATTAGAAGAATTATATTTTACTCTTTAATACAACCAACAGTAAATGAAAAGGGAGAAAAAGAAATGGATACAATTTCTGTATCTACAGCTTTGCAAATAGCAGGCAGGGCAGGACGTTATGGCACACAATGGGAAACA
The DNA here is from genome assembly GCF_050613455.1 of Vespa mandarinia. Taxonomy (NCBI): domain Eukaryota; kingdom Metazoa; phylum Arthropoda; class Insecta; order Hymenoptera; family Vespidae; genus Vespa; species Vespa mandarinia. The sequence continues at coordinate 4,751,377 of NC_140824.1, read as the reverse complement.
GTAATATCATAATTTAAAATTTTCCTAAAAGGTAATTTTCATTTCATATTTGGAACATTTCATTTGCGAATTTTTTATTTAGGGCTATGTCACAACTTATAAATCACAGGATCTTCCAACACTGAAAAATTTACTCAGTCAGCAACCTGAGACAATCATTCAAGCTGGTCTTCATCCAACATCAGATCAAATCGAATTATATGCTTATCATTTACCAAACACACCATTGTCAAATCTTGTGGTAATAATATAAATTACATATACATTAATTGCTGATATACAAGAAATAATATGTTTATTATTTCAGGATATTTTTGTAACTCTATCTATAGTTGATGATTCTTTATACTTTATATGTAATACAGAAGATTTTAAGTTCCTTGCCGATATGATACAACATGTTCCTTTGCCATTACGTGCGCGATACGTATTCTGTTGTGCACCAATTAATAAAAAACTTCCATTTTCATGTGCTATGTTCCTAAAGGTATAAATACTAATCTTTATTTTTTTTTAGAAATAAACTAATTGTATAAATTTTAATAATATATATGTTAAATATATGTTAATATTACAGTAAATGATAATAATAGAACGATATTTATTATAGTTTGCCCGTCAATATAGTAAAAATGATAAAATTACCTTTAATTGGTTATGCAAACATATTGGTTGGCCATTTTCAACACCTAAATCTATACTTGATCTTGTTCATCTGGAAGCTGTGTTTGATGTTATGGATTTATATCTTTGGTTAAGGTATTTATAATATATATAGAGATTTATAGATATTTACTTAAAACAAATTTAACTCATATTTTTTAATGCAGTTATCGGTTTATGGATTTATTCCCCGATGCTACTATAGTACGAGATGTCCAGCAAGAATTAGATTCACTTATCCAAAGTGGAGTACTTCAATTGACACAATTATTAAATAATTCTGCAACAGGTAAATATCAATTTTCATTATTATATATTAAATATTGATAACATATTAGAATATTTTCATTGTACAGAAGGGACAAGCGCAGAAGCATCTATTTCAGAAATGGATCAATTTTATTTACAAACACGGAAAAATAATTTTTACAAAGGTAAAATTTAAATCAAATAATAAATTACAGAACTCCGTTAAGAAAGTGAAAGTAATAAAAAAAATATTATATTATATTTTTAACATTTAATAATTATATGTGACTTATATTAATAATTTTTAATATGTAGGAGTGTGTGCAAATTGATTTTTCTATATTTTACTTTAGGAAATAAGGAAACTGATAAACATAAACCCTCTCTACCTATAAGGAAGGGTAAATTAACAGAAAGATTATTGGCAGAAGGTTTGCTAACACCACAAATGTTACAAGAACTTCAAAATGAATGGGCCAAAAAGAAAAAATAAAGTTATTTTTTATACAAAATTAATCAACGAAACCTTATGTTAAATTTTTTGGTATAAAAAGTTAAGTCTATCATTGTACATTATTCAATCTTCTTGAGATAGTTCTAAACGAAAACTTGTTTTAAAAAATGTCGTAAAAGAAAAAAAAGAAAAAAGAATTTTCTTCTTTTGATTGAAGAAATATATATATATATATATACTTGTAAAATGAGTGATCAATTTTAAAAAATTTAACATATTTAATATTTCAATAAATAATATAATTCTTTTTATTTGTGTCACTTCTAAGAATTATAAAAACATTGAAAATATATGTACATTTTATCTTCATGTAACCAGGTACAAGACCTTTTTTAAATATTAACATTTTTATTTCGTGTAATGCTCTTTTGCATGTCTGATGTTTCTTTGGCGTGTATACATTTTTCTTTGTTCTCTTAAAGTAAAATTGGAATTATACGATACAGACTCTTTAGATCTGCGTCTTATCAAATGAGATAACATGCTGCATTTGGAACATCTCATAGAATCGTTATTTATAATGAGCGGGCATAGTATATGTCTCCATCGTATACCATCTTTACAGGCTATTTTAGGACAATTATATTCTTGAAAATTTTCAGTTATGCCTAATTAAATGAGATAATAAGATTAATACATATTATTAGAAATAACCTATTTGTATAATTTGGTACATACCTTCGCAAATAATTCTTATGTCAAATTCATCTATTAGTTCCTCAATATCTAACAAGCATTGCACTTTATTATCTTTACCTTCCCTTATAAGATTATACATTATCGGATCAATTTCTTGATTTAAAGCACTACACCGTAATATCATATCAGTTTTTACAAATACTTGTTTTTCCAAAAAAGGCATACCAGTTTTTGTCATTCCCATGCTCAGATATACTATTGTTGTAGCATGTCCTTCAGAAGTTACATTACACGACCAACCTCTTGGTAAAGCAATTTCGAAACACATTTCCAATAAATCTTCAAACAAGATTTCATGTTCTCGTATTTCATCATATACACAGTCGTTATATCTATTCAAACGATCATTTACAATATTTAATGTTTGATTTTTCATATATAAATTTCTATTTTTCTGTAAAGTATTATCTATACATTTTTCCATAATATAAGTTTTGTTTTTAACTTCTGCATGTTCCCACATATCTGCCGATGTCTCATCCTCTTCAGAATAACTGAATATATTTGAAGAATTATTTTTACTTCTTTCAAGTTTTGTTCCAGAGAGTTGATTATAATTATTGTTTTCTTTTTGCCTTGTTTTTTCTATATTATTATCTGCTTTAATACTTACTTCAAAATTATTGTAATTACTTGTAAGCATTATTTTTTCATGTTTATTATTTCTATTAGAAGGCAGTCTTAATTGTGTTCTAGAATCATCAACAGACATGTTTATATTTGATTCATCCTTTGAAGATTGCATCTTTGTTGATCGATTAGTATTTTCATGTGTATATTCATTTATAAATTCAAGACATTCTTTTTCTGCATTTGAAATTTGGTCCTTTTTAGGTATACGGAAATTCTCTTTTTTATTATCAATATTTTGCACCAAATTATTACGAAATGTTAAAAAATCATTTAAACCATACAAATCGGAATGATTTTTTTCATTGGCTTCGTTATTTTTTGACTGAAGATGAATATTTCTACCTGGTACTGCACCTGGTCTTAATCTACATTTTTTATACTTTATCTAAAATGATTTGAAATATTTATATGTAGATCAATTTTTATAAAAATGAAATGTTTGTAAATATGTAGCTCACAGTAATAACATGTGGTGGTACTCCGCTAACCCAATGTGTGATAATATCACTTTTATGAAAATGTTTACTACAAACATATGTATCATCGCTTACAGAATAATTTTCTATAGCAATTGCAGCTTGCCATTTTCTACGTGTTTCTGGATCCTTTGGAGCTGAGAAGAAACTATAAGTATTTTTATAATTTGTTTCTTTACATAGCACACACTTACGTGTCATACTGATCCTGCAAAATTATTTATTATTTACTACATATTATGATTAAATTTAAATGAAATTTATTTGATTTATCCTTTTTTAATAAACTTTAATAATACAATTTGTCACTTTGTAACATTATTTTTTAACTAAATTATAAAATGTAACAGAAAGTTAGAGTAAAGAATGTAAATATATAATTATGTACCATATAAAATAACAACATGAGATTTTAAGGATTGTTATAATCAATTTAAAAGCGATATAAGAAAACTGATATATACTTTACTCAATATTTTTGCAAAACATTATAGATACTTCTAGTGAAAATTCACACTCTGATTATATATATGTACTATTGGGGAAAAAAAAAATAATAAGAGTACTAAACAAGTTGTGCCAACGTATAAAAATTAATTTCGAAAAATTACGGCAAGTGACGATATTAGTAATTAAACTAAACAGCTGATCTGGTATACTTTGAGGTGTGCATTGCTAGATTATAAATAGAGACACATAACCTTTAATTTTCTTAATAATGGTGATATACGGTGTTTATATTGTATCAAAATCGGGAGGTTTAATTTTTAATCATGATCACAATATTCCCAAAGTGGAAAATGAAAGAACTTTCGCTTATCCATTGGATATAAAATTAAATTATGAAAATAAAAAGATTGTTGTATCTTTTGGTCAAAAAGATGGTATAAATGGTAATAGATTTTATTAATATTATTAAATTATTAGGAACATATTCTTTATATTTAGTTGTATATTTAATAGAGTATTCTTATTCAGTAGGCCATATGTTAACTGCTGTAAACGGTAGTCCCGTTATCGGCAATGAATTGGAAGATGGAAGGGATGTGCTGGAAATGTTAAATCAACCAGAAAATTTTCCTGTAACGCTAAAGTTTAGTCGTGCAAAAATGACAACTAATGAGAAAATTTTTCTCGCATCTATGTTTTATCCTCTATTTGCGATAGCTAGTCAGTTGAGCCCTGAACCCCGATGTTCTGGAATTGAAATTCTAGAAGCAGACACGTTTCGCTTATACTGCTATCAAACGCTCACTGGAATTAAATTTATGATAGTGGCAGAGCCATCACAGTTAGGAATGGAAATTTTGACGAAAAAAGTATACGAACTTTATGCAGATTATGCTCTCAAGAATCCATTTTATTCTTTAGAAATGCCAATCAGGTGTGAACTTTTTGAGACTAATTTGCAGTCATTACTTGAAACGATTGAAAAATGTGGTATAAGTAGTATTTAAATTTATTCAATAAATTAGATCGATATATCTGTAAGTATGATGCGAAAGCATTTATGCAGATACGTACGCAAAGTTTTGTAATAAGCAATTCTATATATAAACATATACATAATTAAAAATAATATTTTTTAAATAATTATAAAAGAGATACTCATTTTATTTAAAAATGTAAAAAGTAGATCGGATAAATTATAAATAGAACAAATAAAAATTATTTACTGTTATTTATAGATACCGTCAAAGAAAGATACATATATATATACATGTATATATATAATGAGAGACTGAAAAGTGTGAGTTTACAGTCTACTAAGCAAATCCACACTAAACCAATAATTATGTCGCGTGAGAGAGGAATAACCAACAAGCTTATACACCGATACATGTAGACGCTTGATTCGTAGTTCATATTTTGTCCATAGCTGTCGCAAAAGATAGTGAACAGCCTGAAAAATCGCGAGTAAATTATAGAGATTTTTTTTTTAAGTTGGTATCGAAATAAATGTATTGCTTGGCATTACTGCGTAGACAATGGTTCCAAACAAATATGGCTGCTCACTATTTCACAGATCGACTTTAGTAGAAAAAACTCTTTTGGCTCTTGATCGTAATCGAGTGATATTTATTTCTATTATAATAATATTTAGAATGGAGTTAGGATTATCTAGTACGTTGTTAGCCGGCGATCCACGTCTTGTAGATCATATCGTTGGTGAAGTCAAATCGCAGGGTATTTTTGATCAATTTCGTAAGGAATGCATAGCCGATGTTGACACAAAGGTATATAAATTGTATGTTTATATTTTTCTCTAATATAAGTGTCATCTAAATAATATCAGAGAAACATTTTATTGGAGTTTTTGTTTTGGCGTTTATAAAGAAACAGTAAATAATTAAATATTATCTCTCACACAGCCTGCGTATCAAAATCTACGTACAAGAGTGGAGGGGTCTGTTAATTCATTTCTTGACAAGCAGTTATGGAAGCCAGAACTTAATAAAAATCAAGTCAGAGAAACATTGCGTAAGCATATACACGAAGCACCATATTTAGATGCTGGAGTTGAACGTATAGTCGATCAAGTAGTAAATCCAAAGGTCTATTCAGTATTCATGCCTCAAATAGAGGATGTTGTATACAAATTCTTAGGCATTGAAAGACCCAAAACTAAAGAAAAATCTAGTAGTTGTGGTCTTAAAGATCTATTGCCTAAAGATTTAGATCCAGTTTCACCAGAATCTGACAAAAACAGTTTGAAGGATGTGTCACTTGAATCTGTAGATGCGATAGATGATCTTGATGTCAAGCAAGATGAAAAATCTGAACAATCGTCTGATGAACAAAAGTTAGAAATGATGGAAAAGTATTCTGAAAGAAATAAAGATCCGGTTTCTGAGAATGGACATGCCTCCTCTGAAGAAAAAATATTGGATGAAGGGTGTGTAAGTTTTAATAAGACTGTTAATAATATAAGTTTAAATATATCTGGAAAATCAGATGACAAAGCAGATGAAGAAGAAGAAGATAGTCCAACTTTTGAGCCGATTGATATTATGAATTTAAATGAGTCAAATATATCTAACGATTCACATTTATCTGGTATATCCGAGTTGACGAGTCATAGATCTAGAAGTCCTGATTTCTCCAATGAGATATCGCAGGATAATTTTGATTGCAGCAATCAAGATTCACAACTTAGTAAAGTTTCGTCCGATTCAAGATTATCAATAGTAACTGACTTTGGATTGTCTAATCATGCTTCTACGCCGATACATGATGGTATCAAAGAAGAAACTTCAAAAGATAAGTGTGAGAATAAATCCACAAAAGATAATTTCAGAGCTCTTAGAGAATTTGAATCTTTTAAGAATAAAAATAATAAAAACATTTTTGAATCAAAGAAATGTAAAGAAAGCACATTTGACTTTAAAGATGCAAAAGATACAACAAAAAGCATTAAACTTAATTTACCATCCAAGGAAAATTCTAGCGATGCAACAGACAATAGTACAAAGGACAAATATGACAGTAAATTATATAAAGATAAGCATAAAGATAGTGAAAATTCGAAGTCTAAATCTACAAAAGAAAAAGTATATTCCAAGGATCTAAAAAATAAGGAGAAAGACAATGAAAAGAAGAAGCAGAGTAGTCATAGTAGTTCAAAACACGATAAACATATTAAGGGTAAGGTTAAAGATAAATCCAATCAAATAAAAGATGTTGAAAAAAGCAAAGATATTGCAGAGAGCGTTAAAGATAATGTAAGTAAAATTAAAGAAGAAAAGGTAAAAGAGGTTGATAAAAAAGAAACTAGTACCAGTAAGGAAGCAAAAGATTTGAAAGATCTTTATAAAGAAAAAATTAGAGAACTTAGAGAGAAGAAAGAATTAACGGAAAAAGAAAAATTAAATAAGGATAATGTAAAGTCTAACAAAGAATCTAGGGATAAAAAAGATTCAATTAAAGATAAAAAGTCTTACAAAAAAGAACATAGAAGTTCTACTTCAAAAAATCATGATGAAAAAAGTCGTCATGAAAACAAAGTTAACAAGGTGTCTGACAGAATGTCAGATATTAAAGAGAAAAAATCCGAATCTAAAGAGAAAGCAAAACGTGATGAGCGTGGCTCAAAAGATTGTAAGGATAAAAGTAATGTTATGAAAACAGAATCTTCAGGTAAATCTGAAAAAAGTGATGTAAAAAAGATATCTAAGAATGGCAAAGAAGAAAAGACAGAAGCAAAAAAAGATATTAGAATTATCGGTGATAAAATTTGTAAGAAGGATGTACGTACTCAAATGCAAAGTAAAACAACGGATCGTAATGAAAAGTCTGTAGATATTAAAAAAGATTCCAAAAGTGATGCACAAGCTAAGGATAAAAAGAGAAGAGACGATAAGAAATCAAAAGCAAAAGATGATCATTCTAGTTTACGGAAAAATTCTAACGACCGTCGTTCCACCGACAGAGATGGTTCAAATGGATCTAATAGCAAAAGTTCACAATCTAGTACTTCTAGCTCAAGTGCTACAACAAGTAAATCAAGTTCGTCTGGTTTAAATAAAGAAACCAATCATGTCAGTAATTCAAGTAGTGAGACGTCAGACAGTATAGGAGAAACACAAATAAATAAAATGAAATTGCAATTACAGAATGAAAATTATGATGATATAAATAAAGATGATGTATATTTGACCGATATCGAATCGTACTGCGATCAAAACAACAGTAATGGAGATATTCTGCAAGTAGAAATGCAGTCAAGTGAAAACAATTTGCCATTAAAAAAGAGACCATTACTCAATGAAAATGATTTACCTTCTTTGAGCGAAGTGAAGATAAAAAAACCTAAATTTGCGAAAAACATACATGAGGCCAAGAAGTTAATGAAAATTAGGAAACAAATGGAGAAACAAAAGCAAAAGGATGATAAAAAAATTGAAAAAAAAGTGGAGCAAAGGACCGAGTTAATAACACGTTCAAAGCCAGTAAACAGTATGAATGATTTCGAGACAGTTCCCGACGAAGAACGTGTACAAATAATAGAAATACCAGATGAAGAATACGAAGAACCTTATCCTGATCGCCAAATAAATTTAACATTAGAGGAACGTACGATGATATTATTAGAAGGAGAACTTCGTGGTACTGATTTATTACAAAAACAATCTAATTTAGCATCAAAATTATCTGATTTGGAATTATGTATAAAGCAATCCTTAGATGAAGCAATATGTCATACAAGATTATTTCAAAATAACAATAGAACACAACAACAAGATGCTATTAGAGAACATCTAACAATAAATGAAACTTGTAAAGATGATATAACTCCAACTAATAGTAAAGAAAGTTCGAAAACAAAAAATACTGTTGCAGTACTGGAGATAGTAGGAACAAATTCTGAAACATTTCTTAAAACCCAAATTAACTCAACAGATACTGTCGCTGAAAATGATAATCAATTGACAGATAAAATAAATAGAATTGATATGAATACAAGTATAGAACACGGTTTAATGTGGTGCGACAGAAGTGACAATGTCTTTGAACAAACAAAATCTCCTATTAGAGATATTGCAGAATATAATGAACTTGATGAACAACTGTCTGGACAAGCTAATGCACAGTCTTCCAAGAATGAATTTTTACCAAAAGTTAATGATGATCATGAAGATTGCAGATACTTCAAACTTGATAATGAAGAATCTAATAAATTTTCTAGTTTTTTACACTCATTAGTAATGGTGGAAGGTAATACTCTAGAAGATATGATAGAAAGTTTAGGTGGTCAAGTAGTGTCGTCAGGTTCTAAAACTATGGCACCACCAATGACAAAAAGAAAACATTCAGGAAGTCCTTTAACAGACATACTGTTCAATAACTCAAATAATAATAATAATGGTCATAAAACTGTTACGCCAAATGATAATTCTTTAAGCAATATGAAAAAAAGAAAAATGATTCCTTCAAAGAAGCAAAGACTTCATGCAAATCCTTGTGTTTCACAAAGTCTCCTAAATGGAGAAAATTTCGTAATGCCTTTAAGTCCGGAAAGTGATGTGTCAGCAACTAGTGAAAAAATTCCATCATCTAATATAATGAAAGAAGAAAAAAGGTAATTCCTTGATACTTCATTGTAATATAATATTGTCCCATACTTAGATAGTGAAAATGATAATTTTATCATATTTCACAATAATTACCTTCAATGCTTACAGTCGGCATAGAAGCAGTCAACGATATTCAAGCGATGACTTGTATAAACCACGTCCATTGTTTTCAAGTTCTTCTCGTCGAAGTAGAAGATCTAATCAAGTGTAGCTAGCAACTCATGGCTTCAGATGTTGAATCATATTGTACTCTGTATAATACAGAATTGACACATTTTATTTTTCTAATATCATCTTAATGTATTTAAAATATGAAATGATGTCTTATAATCTAATTAGCTGATTTGGCCAGTTAATGTAGATGATATTGTGTACAAAATTATGAGTTTTATTTTTAAATTATGTTATTATGTATAATTATTGTTAATTATAATCTATATCAGATAATTTTTAATGAAAACAAACACTGAAGCCGTAGATATACTTTAGACTGTTGTTCCTTAGAACTATGTATTTATTGTACAATAAGTATAATTGCTTTTAATATAGATTTATTTAATAATTTGATATAAAGAGGTTGAATAACACAATTGCACGAATAATAACCATTAATTAACTTGAGCTATGTAGAAACAGAAATGTATATTTTTCAATATTTGCATATCTGAAAGAAAATGCTCAAAATTTATATGACAAATTTATATGCTTATTGCATTATGTATACATTTGTATAAAGTAATTTTATTTAAAGCAATATAAGAAAAAATCGATTGATAAACTACCATATGTTTTGAAAGAGATAACTAAAGAAAAATTTATCATGTATTATTTTTTTTACAATATAAAGACAGTTGTTTCTTTTATATATTTAAAACGAGTGAATTATATATAATACTATAGATGAATAAGAGTACAATGTATTTTACTTATTATTACATTTAATCCTAATAAAACTAAGCAATGTTATTTTACTAATTGTACAACAAAATGTAGTAATAATATAAGTTGTCAGAGAGCAAAATAATATTAGATGCGAAGCGATACCTTTTTTATCAAGTTATTAAAATATATAATATATGATTTTTAAGATTCACTGTGATAAATTGATAGTAAGTTGAAACATTAGTAACAGTGAACCACATGATGTTTAAATGCCATATTTTGCAGAGTTGTGTACTTTTTCCACGATAACTGTATTATTAATTCTGTATATTCATACATTGTACAAATACTATGTGTGTATATATATATGTTCTGATATATATATATATATATATGTTATGATATATATATATATATATATATGTATATATATATGTATATATATGTATATATATGTATATATATGTATATATATGTATAAATATATGTATATATATATGTATAAATATATGTATATATATATGTATACATATGTATATATATATGTATATATATATGTATAAATATATGTATATATATATGTATATATATGTATATATATGTATATATATATATATGTATATATATGTATATATATATGTATATATATGTATATATATGTATATATATGTATATATATATGTATATATATATGTATATATATATGTATATATATAATCTGAATATGTTAAATTTGATTACAATAGTTATATTGTAGAATATCTTTTTCAAATTTTTCAGGTATTTATTCCAATTTATAAAACAGTCACTTCCAAAATTTATAATATCATATTTACAATAATCGCTCTGAAAATAAAGCGAGTTTTATATACACAATCAAACGATCTATCTTTTCATTCCTTCAATGTACTTTACAGTGTTGTTAACATTATTTTGTATAATATATTTTAAGTTAGTGCTATTATAAAGAAAATTTTAAATATGTACATATAATATATATCTTGCGATAAACGTATTAAATAGTTTCAGAAATGAATGAAGCAGAATACAACGAAAAAATCTTTTTTTAATTGTCATTACCATTTCTTTTGATAATATTCTATGTAAATAAGGAATCGTACCGCGTTCGCGTAAAAATGAGATGAAGTTAAATAAAAAGCATGGAAGGCTGATATTGGCAATCGTTATTTTCCTTGTTTTCTACAGATGGTTTATTTCGATTTATGTTAATTTAAAAATGATATTATTTCGATCGACAGTCTCACCTAACCTTTCATAAATCCATACGTAATGCATGAATAAAAATAAATGTGTACGTATCACATTTACTAAACCGATATTTATGCTTGATATTATGTTATAATTAGTAATAATTATCAAAAATTATTATTTATATTCGTAGCGTAGAAATAATTTAAAATGATCTTTAGGATATAGGAGTTATGTGTATGGAAGCAATACGTATGATATATTGTATATACGTAAACACAGAACAATCTCAGCAACTATAAATAGAGGAAGAAAGAGAGAGAGAGAGAGAGAGAGAGAGAGAGAGAGAGAGAGAGAGAGAGAGAGAGAGAGAGAGAGAGAGAGAGAGAGAGAGAGAGAGAGAGAGAGAGAGATAACACTCGTATTTTATCTCTTTAGGCACGCATACATTGTGTCCTCGTGCTTATATTATAAATATTTCGACGTAAAATAAATCGTATCCAACGACATATCCAACAGCGTATAGAAATATGAAATAAAATTTTCAACGTAATCTTATCAGTCGATTGTAACGTGAAACAATTTATCAAGGTGCGCCACATTTCGATATTTACAATGCGGTTTCGAAGACTCAAAAATATTATGTAATGTTTGATTTTATAGATCATCGACAATAGTAGCGAATATTTTAAGAGAATATAAGATCGAGGGTGTAATGAACTTTAATTCCGCATCTTTTATATTATAAAAAAAAAGAAAATAATTTCAAGATTTCAATAAATTGAATTTTTCATCGCAACATGTTGCGCAAAAGAAAGAAAAGATACAGTAATAGTGACTAAGCAAAAATGGAAACTACTTTCAATATTTCGTACAAATGTACGATGACAACATAGTTTTTTCTAAATAAAACATATTCTCTATTACGCCATTCGTTTATCTGATATGAGTGAGTCATGATAGATTGAATAATAAGCGTCTTTGATTACCGGTAGTTACGATTGATTACGAAAAAGAGTAATACATATATATACGTATGATATACATACATAAAGGAACAAGGAGGATTCCAATAGAGATGAAATATGTATATATATAACAGTAGTTTAGAAAAAGTGACAGAATTAGAAAAGAATTTAATGCAGTTATTGACCGTAAATATATGAACACGGAAAGCGTCCTCTATTCTTTCTTTGAAGGAGTTAGGAAAAAGGAGATATATAATGGAACATATGCCCTTTTTTAATTAATTGCGTGTTCTGCTGCGTGTGTGTGTATATATATATATATATATATATACGTAGCTGCGAAAGAAAGAGAGAAAGGAATAGTCCGTCTCGATTTTATTACTCTCTCTCCCTCTCTCCTTTTTCTTTCCCTCTCTCTTCCTACCGCTGGTAGCTCACGTGTTGCGACCACGTGGTCGAATACGACGCATGCGCGACACGTGCTCGCGACCTAACCTCACTAACTTAATGATCAACGATCATTCATGATAGTGTTAAGCATATTGAAGTAGGTAAAGTAGCGTTAGATCTATCAGAATTTCGTGAAAATTTTTTATTAGAATAATTAGTGTTTTTTTTCTTATCAAACGGTTTTTAAGATTTATTAGGAGCTTACGTTACCATGCGACTTCGATCCATAGAGAGGGGATGGTAACGTCATAAATTTGAGCGTTCAGGGGTAGCAGCCTTTTCGATTCCGATTCGGCCCTATTAAGATACGATCAACGAATGCGAATGCACGAGTTGATTATTTAATGTACCGACGATTTTATACGACTTGTTAGTTTTTTTTTTTTTTTTTACGGAAACGATAATGATAAAGTCGACGATAAAAAGGATACGAAATAACGCGCGAAAAGTGTTCACGATTTCCAAGGTTTAAATAGTCTCTTGGTGTGTTACACACAGTGTTACTATGGAAAACTCAGTTATTCATTCCTCGTCGTAACTCGTAGAGCGAGCGAGAACGAGAGCGGATAAGAAAGAATAGTGTATTTGTATGTGAGAGAGAGAGAGAGAGAGAGAGAGAGAGAGAGAGAGTAGGAGAGAGAGAGTAGGAGAGAGAGTAGAGAGAAGAGAGAGAGAGAGAGAAGGAAAGAGACAGAAAAAGAGAGTTAGTTCAGTGGTTAGTGCGGTAATACCGCGGCACGACCGAAAAGGTCAGAAAAAGCCATCGCGGCTTGATATTTGCATTTTAAGGATATGAATATTGAAGATTACGAGAGTTTGCCCACTACATCGGTGGGTGTTAATATGACGGCCGGTGCTTTTGCTGGAATCATGGAACACTGTATAATGTATCCAGTTGACAGTGTCAAGGTAAAGTAGTGGTATATTTGCTCCACGTTTTTTCCCTCCCAGAGACTATCTTTTACATAACCTCAATGTATGCACCTATATTTTGGCTTTCGATACTTGTCATGTGGGAAGATTAATAAAGACGAGAATTTTTAGAAAACTTTTTATTATACCCGAATATTTATCATCATTATAATTGTCTTTCAATCGGAAATGATCGTAGTAAAGATCATGATTGTACATGTGTTTCTTTTTAACATTTTCCTCCATGTTTTCTTGGAACGTGATTTTAATGTTTCAATGTTATCATTATTTAAATATGATAAAATGTTTGTAGATAGTGTTTCAAACTCTGTCGTTATAACTTTGTATATCCTAAAAATATATTGTCATAAAGAAAGATATTAGTAAAATGTATGCTTTGTGACTTGAATTACTCTTTTATAATACCTATTGTGTATGATATTATGTAAGGTAAAAAAGAAAGGAAATTCTTTTTTACCTTTATCTTACATTTAAATTTACAATTATATACTTGACGTAATCTATTACTTGCTTTTAATGTTGAATTATTCTCAAAAGTTCGATCTATTCTCCTCATTTTGTTTGTAAACAAGTAACATATAAACACAAATATCATATAAGTTAGTAAAATTGCCATACATTTCAATTTCAAAACAACTTTTTTCAAAATTTTAATTAAAGAAATTTATATATGTATATATGTTAAACAATTTAAGTCATCTTTAAATACATCTAAAAAATAAACAAAGAATTAGGTATAAAGATATTCTTGAGTGATAAATAATAATGTTAAGATATATAAGAATCTTGTTGAGAGTGTATCTACTCAGTGATCATTATGTAATACAGTCTGTCAGTCTATTGCAGTACATTCTATTTTTGATCTGGTTTTCAGCTTAAAATCTGTACTTAAGTTTATTTTACCATCAAGTTTCTATGAATGAATGAATGAAATATTTAAAATAACAATTCATTATAATGTATGAATAATTGAAATAAGCTATTAATATAATAAACACAAGAACGTTATGTAGGTGAAATTTAAATTAATTCAAATTTTCCTTGTAACAAATAGGTTATAATGAGTACCTTTCTTTAATATACATTATGTTTTCATTTTGTTATATTTTTCTACTTTTTAAAAATTACACTGATCATTAATGGAATTAAATAAAAAAATAGTGAAAGAGAACGATCAAATTTAACATATAAATATAAATTTTTGAAATACTTTATTCTTTGAATTGAGGATTGATAGATAACCATTACTTACACATATTTGCCAGTCATGTTATTTGAAACTCTGCAGATATTAGATATTATCTATGTGCCTATTTGTGTTATCTTGAAATCTTTATTAAAGTAAAGAAATTCTAATTTGTAATTTTTAATGTCACTTTTTAAATACATTAATATACTTATTATATGAAAATATGTATAATTTGAAAACTTATTGTGGAAATATATTTATAATAAATGAATATCTTTTCTAGACAAGAATGCAGTCACTGATACCAGGCCCAGGTGGGGGAGGAGGAGTAGGAAATGTACTCCTTCGAATGATGCGTCAAGAGGGTTTGTTAAGGCCATTTCGAGGCATGGGAGCAATGGTTGCCGGAGCTGGACCAGCACATGCTTTATATTTTTCTTGCTATGAATTTTTGAAAGATAAATTTATGAGCTCAAAGCCACACTCACAATTTAATCATTTGGTCTATGGTGCAGCTGGCTGTGTGTCAACGATCCTTCATGATGGTGTTATGAATCCAGCAGAAGGTTAGATGTATATGTACTTTGCATACAATGGCATAATTTACCTAACACAAGCTATTATACTTAATTATTATCATTATACTTGTTACAGTGATTAAACAACGGTTGCAAATGTATAATTCTCCTTATAGAAATGTTATCAGTTGCATAAAACTTATATATAAACGAGAAGGTGTATATGCGTTCTACAGAAGTTACACAACTCAGCTTGCTATGAATGTGCCTTTCCAAAGCATTCATTTTATTGCTTACGAATTTGTACAATCTATGACAAATCCAGATCATTCTTATAGTCCGCAAGCACATATGATTTCTGGTATATATTTTATTATTTATATAATTTCTATATATATCTTAGATGATGTTAATTTTTATATGTGACAACAGGTGCTTTGGCTGGAGCCATAGCAGCTGGATTGACGACACCATTGGATGTCTGTAAAACGTTATTGAATACACAACAGGATGGTATAAAAGCAAGAGGTATGATCGATGCTGTTAAAAAAGTTTATAGGTTGGGAGGTGTACGAGGATTTTATCGTGGGATGAATGCGCGTGTTCTTTATCAAATGCCAGCCACTGCTATCTGTTGGACGTCGTAAGTAAATTATTTATTAATTTCCACGTAATTGATATTAAAGATAATAAACTGTTATGTTAATTGTCCTATTGTTTAGATACGAATTTTTTAAGTATATATTACGAAGCAAACAAGAAGATGGACTTAGCAAAGATATGGATGAAAATTCTTTAAGTGGTATAAATCAAAATCAACTTCCTACCTCCAGAAGTAGTACTTTCCAAGGAACAGGATTATACTTTCAAAATAATGCTCATACAGGTGTATTAATAAAAGCAAGAAGTTAGGTATGTTTTCAAATGCAAAAACAACTGTTTATATTGATAAACTGTTTAAATAAGGCTAGATGAGCCCATTTTTATATATTTCAAGAGTTTATTATTAGTAAATAGTGTATTATGAAATCACTTGTCATCAATGCATTATGTGTTTATTATTATCAATAAGGACTGAAAACTGACATATAAAATATTACTAAGTCAAAGTGGACAGGCTCTGCTAAAAGATAAATGATATTAGCGATCTTTATTAACTTGTATTAACACAGACAAACAAATTATTCATTATTATATTATAGCAATTATTATTCATTTCTAAGTTGAATAGATTAAAAATCATAACAAATGACTGTCCTCAAAAGTTACATTATTTTTTTATCTAAAGTGGAAACTTGATTTGGCATTACACTTTTAAATTACTTTGAAGAATGCATAAAAACTTAATAATATTACATTTTATAACGATAAAATATATGAAATGTCTTTATAAATATTATGTTTGTGGCTGCCATATTATTTGTATAAAGGATTAAAAAAAGAGTTTTATTTCTTCTATTATTCTTCTACTGTTCATATGGAGTATCAATTCTGAATTTTATATTCTTATCCATCGAATAAGTTAAATTTTTCCTCTTATAATATTATTATAATTTATATATTTTGTAATATATAATTTACCTTATTAATTTCATTTGTTATGTTTTGTTATTTATAATTTATTCAACAGTGAATTGATTCAATTTATCGTAGTGTTCGTTTCGGGAAAAAGTGTTGGTTGTTGTGTTAAATTGAACCATTTAGCTTAAATTTCGTGAAATAAGAAATTAGAAGTAAAGTGCGTGTTTAGTAAAGAAAAATCCCATTTATTAATTTTTAGCATAAATGTTAGACTATCGAGAAGCACATACTCCACTTGAATAGTTAATTAAAGCATACATATAATGTATATGTAAGGTTGCAGCCTATATTGAAACAGTAATATATATAAACTTCAATTTTAAGAAGAAAAGAATGGAATGCATGCAAGGAAATCATGAAAATACATTGATGCGTATAATGTTCAAAATTTGGCATAGATAAGTAAAGTTAAGACGATGTAACTTTACATTACAAGTCTAGAGTTACAAGAAAGGTTTTCTTTTTTGGTAAAGATATTATAAGATAATATAATACTTAATTTTTAACCAGTGATTAAAAAGATTTTTTAAAGAGCAAAGCTGATTGTAGTAAAATTTGTATTAGAATGAACATTTAACGGTCACAATTAAAAGATCTTGCATTCAAATTGTCAATAAAATGCTTTGCTACATGAAAATATAGACCAAGTAGGAACGTTGTAAATTGGTTATTTTATAGGCGAGTGTAGATAAGATAACATTAAGTGTGTACAGCATAAAAGGACAGTATAGGAGCAGCGGAATTGTTAGTTGTATAGCATTATATATGTTTCGTCTTGATTATCCAAGTACAAATTATATGAAATGCTCCTTAGTCAGTTGTAATATAAATCAAACAGTATATGCATATAAATCCTGAAATATACCGCAATATTGCTTCCTATGGCTGTGATTACTGGGTCATTTGATGTTGACTTTGAGAGGGAGTAATATCACGTGGAAACTCATATTTCACGCCATACGTATCTATTAATATAGAGCACAGTACTATTATGCATTGTTATTGACCAGGTCATTTGATGTTGTCAAGAAAATATTGTCAAGTAGAGAGAAATGAAAATACCATCTAGCAATGCCGTGATACAAATAGAGCGCAGTAAAAAATATAGCAGTATTTTTTTGTTGATGCATATTTATAGAATAACAAGTTCTTATTGTTTATATTTCAAAGTAAAATTCATACTTTACGTGACTGGGTTTGTAACGAGGCTCCGTTAGAAGGTATATATACATCCTCTGTTCATTAGTAGTCAAAGTCAGTTAAAAGCAAGCTTTTATATCATATCATTTTTTTTTGTATTTCTTTAAGTGTTACTTAAGGATTTTATTTTACAGAATATCATACATGAAAAGAAAACTTGATTTTAAAAATTTATTTTGTACGTGTATCTAAAATTATTTGAGTGATGCGTATGTCATGCACATACGTGTATATGTGTGTATATACATGAAATAAAATATTTGAGCGAATAATGTAAGTAACTCTAGTGATATTCAAAATATATTTTATAGATCTATCAAGATCAATCAAATCCAGTATAACATCGAGTAAACTCTTTTGATACGTTGTTTGTATCATTTATCTTTATGACTTATAACTATTAACTGTATGTACGAATTTTGATCAGTAGCAATTAAATTGCTTGTGAATATTTTATAGATTAAATTTAGGATTTTCAATTTGACATTTCTGAAGTTGACTCTTTATAATTAAAACTGTACATAAAGTATATACCGCCATTGGCTTTAATAATTAATATGAAAGAAAAAAAATGTTAATTTACAAGTACACAATTTGATTAATATACAACAACAAAATATCAATTCTCTAACAGTGTAAATATATAATTCTACAAAGTATACATTTGTATTATATAAATATTTTTTTATTGTTATTCCTTATTCCTTATGTTAATTATCTTGTAGTAGTCCTTATGCTAATTATGTGTAAGAATGAAAAACATCAGAGCATCATAATACTATGAATATGTATTAGTAATATTAGTTTAGTTTGACACATTCATATTTTAAATTACGCTTTTATAAGTATAATTTACATTTATTATTAGACTTTTACATAAGGGATATACAAAATTAATATGTAAATAACTTTCGATAGATATATTTAACAATATGTGTGATAATCGGTGTCAGTTATTTCACAGAGAGAATTACAAGAAAGAAGAATTCTTACGTATGAAATGGTTTTTAAAGAATCAACAGAAATTAATAGATAATTTAGGTATTGCAAAGACTACAGCACAAATTAAAATAAAAAGCATAGAAAAAGAATCACCAAAAAAAGATAAGATCGAACCCAAAGTTTTGTATCAACTGATCTTTTATATAAACATTATATATATTTATATAATTGTAACTTATATTTGTACTTTGCCATATTACAGATAAGTAAAAAATACATGCCGACATGGAGACCACTTAATATTGATGGTTCTGTAAATATTGATATAATGAAACCAATTGAGCCAGAAATACGTGCCATTCTTTATGAAAAAGGAATTGAAAGTTTTATTTGCAGTGATAATTATTTTCGCAAAAGGTTAAAAAATAAATTGAAGAGCGTGTTATCGTTTGGCCAATATTTGACGGAATAATTAAAAAAGAAGTTTGATATTTTTAGATTACAAAAATTGCCGGAAGATCGTTTTTATTTTCCCGATTGTACAAATTGGCTTTATGGATGGCATCTTAGTGATTATAATTTACCTCCCATTAGTAAATTTGGTGCCAAATCTGTTATACAGGCTCAATTTTATCAACGGACTGCATCTTGTCTACAACGAGACCCAGATTGGTATCGTAATTGTCAAACAAATAATCCAAAAAATTTCAATGATTTGTTGACTTATTAAGAATTGACTAATTAGAAGTACTACTAATTTTATTACCATCTTTTTAATCAATTTTGTTTTTCTAACAGTAGATTCTGACAAATTGTATTATATTTTTTTGTATCTAATTTTTCATTTAAAGTCTGATTCATTTGTTGCGAATAAATAGATTCTGAAGGTAATACAAACTCAGCCTGGTTTGGTACGGTATTAAATACAAAAGTGACAAACTTATGAAATTCTTGGTTAATCTTATCAAATTTCTCTTTTAACAATTCATTATTGCTTTGATATCTTTCAACAATTTCTTCGGCCGTATTTAACATTTTCTTTAAATCCAAAATAATGTTTTGCAAATTACTGAATTTGTTCTAAAATAAAGAAATATTTAAATATATAGTACTATTTTTTTTTCTTTTTTTGGAAAATCAAACATGTATTAGTTTGAAATACCTGGAAATTATTTTGTATTTTTTGTTTTTCTAGATTAGAATGTAATCTTTCAAGGCAAAGCATGTACATAATATTAGCTATATTCTTTGTCTCAAGTTTTACTTTTTGAACATATAATGATTCCATTTTTTCCTTTTTCAATTTTTCTATTTTTCTATTGTTTTTCATATGTTCCTTCCTGAATTAGTTACAATAAATTAAGAAACTCCGGATCATCATAAAATATGTAGCAGAATATTCGTGAAAGTACCTTAAAATCTCATTAACATCTGCTATAATATTTTCTATATGTGATCTGCGAGTTTGCTCAAATTCTTCATAAAGATCTGCCACCATATAAGACATTTCATTACGTATTTTTCTTAACATATGTTGTGTCATATTTATACGTTGTTGTACCACTGCTTTCTGTATCTCTCTATTACATTTAATAATAACTTTCGCAAGTTCAATCTGTCAACACAGTTATCATATATTATTAGATATATTATTTACTGATGCATATATAAAATTAAATTATTCACCTGTAATTCTTTCTGCATATCACACTCTATGGTATTAATATATTTTTGCCACATCATATGGATTTCTTCTGTATTGATTTTAATTGCTTGGCGCTTTTCAGCTTCACATAAATATTTTTGATCGATTAACTGTTTTTTAAATTCCTTCTTTATATTTGCTTTAATTTCTGCTTTGAATTTATTTAACAGATCTTGCCCTAAGGCTAATTATATATTTTACACAAAGATTGTTCATTTTAATAATATGTAACACTTAATGCTATTACCAAGTATTCCTAAATGTGTGCATTCTTTAATTATATTATTATTTTCTGGTAAGCTTAAAACTTTTTTGCTTATTTGTGCACACGGTGAAATCCAGAGATCTCTGGATACTTGCTTTAGTGGTGGTATTAATCCTAACAATTTTTTGGTTTCTTGATGATCATAAGCAAATAGTGTTTTTGCTAATGGTAAACCAAGGTGAAGACCAACTTCCGTTTGTGTTGGAATTTTCTCTTGTATAGAATTTCGTGTGATTTAAAATATAAATGGTAATTATGTTAGAAACAATTTTTATATTTACATATATGTAGTAACTTATTAATATAACTTACTCATAGTTTTATATTTTTCTTGTGAATTTTTTTACTGAAAGTAGTGTTTAGAGAGATTGAGTTATATCTTATTTGTAATTTATATATAACGTTCAAATGTTTTTTTACCAAACAAAACTAAATCTAAAGACCTGATATATTATATTTTTTGCACATACCTGCCAACTGGATCTTACATTTGTAAATAAAAATTTGCAAAAGCAAAAGTTAGATTCATAATTGCATAAGGTTAGACGAATCTATAATGATATAATAAATTGTTAATTTCTCCATTGATAAAAATTTTGACAATTATATTTTACATCAAATCAATAAAATATCTTAAAGTGTCTATAATTGTGTATGTTATTTATTTATTCACTTTCGTAAATAAGAATTCTTCTCTTTTGATCATAATCTTTTTCCAAACGTATGAGTATCTACAATGATTTATCAATCGTTTTTCTAATTTAAAATTTTTCCTTTCTTCTCACGTCATAATTCGAATTAATCATCGAAAATAAGACAATTATTACAAAGGTTCGACTAGCAATTTTCATGAGAAGAAAAATATTCTCCGAGAATTCGATTTGAATTTCGCGCTGTGATGACGTAATACACCAAAGTAAAATGGCTACCGTTTGTTGAAGTTTGGTGAATTAGAACTTTTCAAAATAAGAAATTAAGAAGAAAAAAGCTTACAAATACGAATACCATTAAATTGTTTTTCTTGCCATTATTATCGTCATCGCCATCGACATGAATTGAGCGCCGGAATGATATTATTAAGAAATTAAGCGAAATTTTCGAAGCTTTGTGTATTAGAGAAAAAATTTTCAATATAAATGAATTGAGGAAAAGTTTCAAGTACGAATTTATTTGTTATTTACTATTATTATCGCCATAACTATCACTATTATTATTATTATCACGATATATATTTATGACTATAACTACCACTATTATTGTAACTAGCGTTATTGTTAATATTATTGTTATTGGTAAAATAATAATTATTATTATCGTCATTATCTTTTAGATCTCCATTCGAAGTACTTAAGGCTTCTATCAGTTGGTTGTAAGAGAGGGGCATACATGGAAAGGCAAACACTCGCTAACGGAATTAATATGGGGTGTCTGGTTGACGACGATAACGAAAATTGATTTCACCCTTATACCCCTCTTACTCGGGATCTATTCTCTTTCTCTCTCTCACACACACACATATTATATGTTCCATCCTTCTCTTCGTACAATTCATACCACCAGTATGGGGATTCTATTCGAACGCACACTGATGTTCATGGGACACTGCGCAAACCAACAGAGGCACGCCTCTTTTCTATCGACACGCCCTCATTTCCTCCTAGAATTTCCTTCTATGTACCAACGCGATTTCGTGTCACGTTCCAAGGATTTTCACTTCATACCTAATCACGATTTTTTTATTATCATCTTTTATCCTATTCTATTCTATACGATATATTTTATACATTGTTTTTCTTTTCTTTTCTTTTTTTTCTTTTTTTTCTTTTTTTTTTTGGTAGGAGAGAAAGAAGAGAAAGGAGGGAGAGTACGTTTGAGTTGAATTCTTGGAAAACGATAGAGATACTTTCTTATGTGTTTCTATGTACAGGGTGACCTCATATTTATCGTTCTTATGATGATAATTTACGATTTTTTACTTTATTATCTGTTACATGAGAAAGCTATATATATATGTAAAACATTTGTATCTCTTCTTTTTTTTTAAATCGAAAATAATTGATTCACTCTGTATATGCAAATGCAAATCTATTACTAGTGTCATTAATCTTGATCTACAATTTATTGTCTCGTTTAACGACAGCATTTTATTTCTCTCTTTCTCTCTCTCTCTCTCTCTCTCTCTCTCTGTCTCTCTCGTTATATACACGCCCTTCGAAAATGACTTTTCACGATATTTCTCTCGAATGAATTCAGGTACTTATATAAAAATTTTTTTTTGATAAACGATTGTCGTTCATAGAAAAATGTAATCGTGCCCGATAAGCGACATTAATGCTACAAATTTTATTCATTGTCACGCGCTAAAATTGAGCCACAAGTTAGCAACCCTGTGGGAAACCACTGCAAATAGTGCAACCCCCGTCGGTGGTGAAAAGCACGTAGGGTGATTCTCGTTTTTCAAAGGGAAGGATATATTTTATCATTGACATTAATATTTTTCTAAACATTGAAATCGTTTCTCTATTTTTTTTAGATTTCTCTTTTATTTTTTAAATCACTAACAAATTGAGGGATATGATGATATATAAGAACATAGATATATCAAAATTGTGTGCTTATGTGAACATCCTGTATAAGGCTAAGGTACTTTTATTTTTATATAAATTACTTATTTATTAAATAAAAATTTTTAATGCATATAAATCTTTTTTGTTCTCTTTGTCTTAAGATCAATATTTAAAAAATTTTATATCGTTTTAAGAATTCTCTCGAAAATGGTTTTGAAAAGAACAGTCAAAAGTGAAGAATGAAAGGATATATATATATATATATATATATATATATATATATATATATATATATATAAAAGAAGAAAGCAAAAAAATCAGGATCCCCTTATAGAATTTTTTTATATCGATATGGCACACGCAACTTCCCTGGACGATCACTCGACATATGCACGTGCTGAACGTACGCCAAAAATTATTTTCGGATCAGTACACATCGCTATCTATGAAGCTGCGGTCCTATTAGTACTATTAAATAATTCATAGGATTTAAATGACTTTAAAATGATCTTCTTTTCCAGAGTCACTAATACGATCTATATACATAGATATATTTGACTTTTCATGCGTTAAGTTTTATTCGAGAACAATAAAAAATCCTGTGCAAAAGAAAAATTATTTCGAAACATAGCTGTCATTTCTACGTTATATTTATATTTTTATCATTTTTCGTTAATCGTCGTTTAACGAGACGAATATATAAATGTTTGAACAATTTTTTATCTTCTCTTTTTCTTCCTTTTTTTTTTCTTATCTCCTCGAGGAAAATCTTTTCCAAACAATCAAATTCCTATTAGCTAAATCCCTCGAGGAGTCAATGTGCAAGCTATGTAGAATATACGAGAGAATCCTTGATTAATATACATTAGGTATAGGAGGTATGAGAGGGGGTGAGAAATCGTAGGACCCTTTTCATTTCTCAGCAAGTGGCTATCACCAAAAAGTTTTATTGCGATTCCACGACCGAAGTTAGTAGGGTGCTTATAGTTTTTACGCTAGGACAAATTCAAACTATCGTCGTGTTGAACCCGATTATATGATAGCATCTTCTCGATGATGCTCATTCGAGCGCTATTACTACATATGGTTAGGCCAATCTGCGTGGGAGCAAATTCGTGTTAAAGCGGAACCTTTCTCATTGATTTTTTTTACTTTCTCTTATACGCGATTTTTGTGAGTTAAGAATTTTGTCAATTTTTAAACAAATTTTTAATGATGATAGATATAATGAGAATTCTTTTATTCGATTTTCGGATTAGTACAATTTGTTTTAATTTTGAACAAATTAAAATATATAATATGCGTATGTATATATATATATATATATGTATGAATTTTTCTATTCGCGATCATATTAAATGTTAAATAAAATCTTATAGATTTTTCTAGAAATTAAAAAAAATTTACGATTGTGAAAATATATAAGAAGGATTTCTTTCTCTCCAAATTTTTGAACAAAATTATTAAAGAAAGTAGAATCAGTAACGTACCGACAACGATTAGATAAAACGTCAACTGTCTTCTATTTTCACATTTTCTTCGAACACACAAGTGAGACATCTTGAATACACGTGTTTTTTCAAAAAAACAATAGGAAGAGGAGGAGAATAGTTAATTCTCTATCTTTCTTCCTCTTTCGCACGCATGATAATGAGAGCTGGAGATAAGTATATTTAAATCAGAATTTTATTTTTTTAAAGGGAAACTTTTAATCCTTTGATGAGTTCGTTATTATCTTCGTTTATTTATCTTCACCACTTCGAAATGATAATTACAAAAAAAAAAGAGCAAAAATATCATTTAAAAACCGCACATGATACAGAAAATATTTTTTTTTATTTTTCACGAAGATTAAAACGTACGTTTAATAAGCGTCGTTAATGCGATAGAACGATTATATTTTTATTATTAACTTTCTTTGTAAAAAGGGAGTGAACGAAGCGCAACGCGTATAAAAAGATTTAATAACGAATGTCCCTGGGTCGATTTGATTGGACGAGCGAGAAAAGCCGAGTGATTTCTCTTATCACGTCACATGCTCCCTTTCGCGGATTTCTCTCTGTCCATCTCCCTCTTTTTTCTTTTTCTTTCTCTCTCTCTCTCGCTCTCTCTCTCTCTCTCTCGCTCTCGCTCTCTCTCTCTCTCTCTCTCTCTCTGGCGTTTAAAACGATCCGCTGGTGGACCGATAGAGGGAGGCTGGATGGACGCGTGTGCAAGCGATATGGGATGGTCCAAAGACGAGCTCCACCCATGGAGATCAAGTTACCAGAGATAGAGAAAGAGAGAAAGAGAAAGAGAGCGAGAGAGGGAGTGAGAGAAAAGAGAGAGGGAGGGTAGGAGAGAGAGAGAGTGCTCCGCCTTCGTACAAAATTTTCATTTTACCAAAGTCTGCTCTGTGCTACTAGAGTTACAGACTTTCTATTAGTCAAATCGTTTCGTTTGACTTTATCGGTCGTATAACTTACACGTAGCGATTGATATTTGTAAGATTTTCAACGGTGAATATAAAAGAAAACAAAAGAAAAATTTTAATAATAGATGAATCATACGATCGGAGAAGAGTGTTATTAAAGTACGCTTCAATATTTTCGTTTATTTCGATATTGTCCTCAAAAGGTCAATCGGTTCAACATGGTAAGATATTCATTTGTATATAATTTGTTTTCTCTCTTTCCTTTCAAGATCGAAATGCGTAGATTATATATTAGTTGATTCTTGAACGACGACGGAGTTGTAAGTGATGAGAAATTATAAAAAGAATTATATTAAATTACTAAGATGTATATCTGTGAACGCTTATGACTTTGTGTAATGAAAATAAAACGAGAAAACGCGCGTATATGTGTGTGTGTGTGTGTAGGTATAGGTGTGGATTATATACGATATATATTTAGTAGTATTCCGTCGAGGAGTGTAACAAATTCTTCTCAATTTCCTAATCTTATCGTTAGAAACATTTGTGTGGGTGATTGTCTTTCAAGAGTGATATTTCAGTCTAACATATAAGAAATAATTAATACTGATTTAATATTTATTCAGTGGACAATTACATACATGCGAAATTAATACTTTCCAATAGAATTAATTTTTTTATTATTGATAAAAAAATGATATTATAACTTAGATTAGAAAAAAGTTATAGTATAGCTTAAACCAATGTAATCGTATTATAGTTAAATTTATAGTTTAATTTATACTTAGCATTCATTAATTTTTAATACGATCTTTGATAGGATCATATATCTAATTTCCTATCAAAAAAGTAATTGTTAATTAAAAAAATACTAAGTGCATTTAAGCGGGCAACTTAAAAGTTACATTCAATTATAAATCTTCAAACTCTCAAAAAGATCGAAATAGGAAAAGAAAGGCACAAATCGTTATTTATTACAGGACGATCTGTAATTAAGATTAACGGCGAACAATGAGACGAATAATAAACGTGGCGTTAATTTTCAGCCGATGTTGACGTACAATGGATGTAACGGTGTAACAACGGAAACGGACAATGGTTCTCCTGCTGAATCATTTTTATCAGCCGAAGGAGAACTTGCCGAGGAGCCAGGGGATTCGCCGGGTACTCCGAGAGATACCGAGGAAGAGGCAACCCTTTCCGATGAATTTTATTCCCACGACACCGACGAAGAAGAAGAACAGGGAAGGCGTAGGAGAGATCGTGCGAATTCCGTGAGAGAAAAAAATAAAAATATATCTTTAACAGAGATAACATCTTTAAACAAAGATAACATCTTTGTTTTTTTATTTTTTTATTCTTTTTCTAATAACAAATTTACTCTTTCTTATTTTACTCTTTTAATTTTTGAAATCTTCTTTTTTTTCTTTTTTTTCTTATTCGCATTGTTTCATAATCGGAAATAATTTCATAGCTAGACGGCATTTCATCTTCCGGTAACGGTCAATTAGGCTCGCCCACACTTCGGATAGGCAATGTTGGTGTTAGGAAATTATTTACGAACAGTCGTGAACGATGGAGACAACAGAATGTCAGCGGAGCTTTCGCTGAACTTCGAAAGCTTGTTCCTACCCATCCTCCGGATAAAAAGTTGTCGAAGAATGAGATTTTAAGAATGGCTATACGGTCAGTATATCTATATATCTTTATAGATAGAATATTTATTGAACATTTTCGTATTGGTTTTCTACAAATTAATAAGGGAAGTTTGAAAGTAAAGACAAAATAGAAACAAAAAAGAAAACGGAAAAAAAATAAATAAAAAGAGGAAAAATCTTTCTATATTTCTATAGATATTTTTTTTTCGTCAAATTATGTAAAATATAATTTACAGATACATAAGATTGCTAAGTAACGTTCTTGAGTGGCAGAATGCTCAAGATCGAAACGGACTAGTCCATACGCAAGATGGTGTCAGAGTAAAATGTGAGGGACACTTTAACAACAACAACAACAACAATAACAACAATAATAATAATAATAACAATAACAACAACAACAATAATAATAACAACGGTATTCAAAAGTCCAATTCTTATCAGACAAAGTGCCCGATTAATTTAACGAAACAAGAGAAACAACAGATCAACGAGAACGCCCTCCAATCGTACAGAGTCCATTATCTCGGCCAACAACAAAGACAACATCCTGTCGGTCATCATGGCGCCTGTGATAAGAATGGGAACAACTTGCTAATGATCGTACCAGCTGTATCGTTAAACGAATTGTCGGCCTCTTCGGTTGATAAACACGTGGATTCCTCGAATGTTATTTCTCAAGGTCACCATCATTCGGTTAATCATTCTTTAGGCTCTAATCTGATTCGTTCTTCGTTATCTTGTTCGTCGTCATCATCATCATCATCATCATCATCATCATCATCATCCTCGTCATCCTCCTCGTCGTCGTCATCGTCGTCGTCATCGTCGTCATCGTCATCATCGTCGTCATCGTCGTCGTCGTCATCGTCGTCTTTGTCGTCGTCTTCATCGACCGTTTCCAACAGAGTTAATAACTTTTCAAAATCTCAACAAATCAATTACAACGTATCCTCTACGAATGGCTCCTTAGTAACTAATGGAAATAGTTCGAGTGTTGGACAAAAGAGATTATTTAAAGTCGAGAGACAAGACGACGAACAATCTGGCATTGGTAGAGAGTGTAGATCGTCGTCAATCACCGAACATCCCATTCAAGTGCGGAAGAGAGTTAAGGTTACTTTTGCCAAAGATACAACAGGAAATTTTCGGCAGGATTTTAGACATGTCGAAAGAAAGTGAACATTGAAAAGAAGGGAATCAAGCAAGATATGAGGATTGGATTGGAAAAAGTTTTTGTCGACTTTCTGTCTTACGTATTTGAGATATTCCTATTACTGTGTGACTGCTTTATTATTACTATTATTATTATTATTTTTTTTTTTCATTTTTTTTATATAATTATATTTTTTTAAAAGTAATTCGTTCAATAAAAGTTCATTGTTTTTACGAGACAGAAAGCTTAAGTGTTTTCTTGAATGTAAATAAAAAAGACAATATTATGTGATTTCAATCGAAAATGTAGAGAGAAAAGAAACATTCATGAATCATCGTTTCACAAAAACTTTATTTATTTATTTGTTTATTTATTTATTTATTTATTTATTTATTTATGTTCGTTTATCATGACACTTTTGTACATCCTGTGCTTGTGGCTTATTTTAAACCGGTGCAGTGACTTTTTAATTGTTACAATATATAAACGATCGATCGATCACGCACGTGCGCGCGTGAGAGAGAGAAAGAAAGAGAGAGAGAGAGAAAGAAAGAGAGAGAAAGAGAGAGAGAGAGAGACAGAGAGAGAGAGAGAGTTCGTCACATCATTTCTTTTTTCTTAATCGTTTAAAACACTTCATTTTGTTTGTATATTTTTTACATATAACGCGAGTGTGGAATAGTTCTTCGTTTCTTTTTGCCTTTTTCTACGTTTCGAGTATAATGTGATTATGATATTACATTATTTATTTATTTATAACTGTGGCTTAGTATCAAATGAGATATACTATTCATTCATTTTGAACACAAGAAAAAATGAATTGCGGACATATTTATTGACATATTTATCATATATATATTTCTTTATTAGTTAACACTGTGCGAGAACGAAAGATTTCATTGTTTATTTTAATCAGTTACCATAATTTATACATATATATATATATATATATACATATACATATACATATATGTATATGAATTATAATTATAATATATGTATTAAATATTATTTTATATATATATATATATATATATATATATATGTATACTTGAAGATGTTTCATTCTTTAAAAATTCAACAAGTATTTCACGTGGAAAATAAGATGATGAAACGAGATAACGGCGCTTTAAACACGTATATAATACTATACATAATACGTAGGTATATAATAATAATTATTATTATTTCGTTTATATATCACTGTTACCCTGATTGTTTCTTATTGCAGGCACGAATTTATATATTTTTTCTTGACTTTTATGGTTTGGAATCGTTTCAATATGTGAGGCACATTAATAACTCTATTACCTTACTTCAAATTTTATTTAATTTCTAATCTGAAGATTTTATTAGTCTCTTCTTCACTTTTTCTTTTTCTTTCAGAAAATATCGATTTTTCAATGTATCTAACAGGACAACAAATACTCGACTCTTTCCAGTTTTACATCGAACGTTTCATTGGTCAATAATATTTAACGATGTATACGATAACGACGATGACAATAATAATAATAACAATAATAATAATTCTGTATGAAATGTTAAACACATACACGATGAGTCGAGGATTAAGTGCTTCAGGTAATTATTTCGAGAAACATATTGAATTCTAATTGTATAATAAATTGGTATGGTTAAAGATTAATCGGACGATTGATCGATCTGCAAAGAGTCGAGAAAGATATATTCTATCATTTCTTCTTTTTTTTTTTTGATCTCGAAATTTATTTAGAAAATCTTTAGAAACGTATTACGTTACGTATTTATTTACGTCAGATAGACCTTGTATCTGGTGCTGTCTCTCTTTTGACATTCCGAGATCAATCTAACAGCAACGACACGATCTGCATTCATTTCGATTGGTGGTACCGGAGTGGCAGGTCTTCCCTCACCTTGACTGAATGCTCTTCGTGGTGGCATTTCGAGAATACGCTGAGTCGACCTACATTCTAAACTACCTCTTTTGCCGGTTGGGTTAACAATACTGGCATAACTAACGTTGCTCGTTCGTGAATTTCTTTTACTAGGAAACTCAATTTCGGAATAACTACCGCGTGATTCCTGGGATCTTTCACTTGCGTCGGAGTTCCTTTTGTTTTCAATGTGTACGCGTTGTTCTCCTTTCGATCGGGCTCCTTCCTCTCTGCTATCCGATCGATAGCTGTTCCTTTTCCTACATTTCTCGTCGTAATCATCCGATTGCGTGCGTCGATTTTGAGCTCGCAACTTTTCCGCGGTACCGCGTAATCCAAGATCCTCCGAATTGCTATGCCTTTCAATGAATTTCTTTGATCTTTCATCCGTGTCACTGTGGAAGACCTTCGATTCCTCCGTTCGATGAATTTGCGATTTTGTATCCTAGGAAATGTGTATTTTCTTTTTTATTTTCATTAGAATTCTAATCAGATTCTTTAACAATTTTTTTTTTAAATAATTGATCGACAACAATAATAACTTTTTTTTTCGATAAAATGTAAATACTATACTATTGTTCATTGCTTACTTAGATATAAAATACCGATAATTACGATATTATTGGTTAGTGATCAATTCAAAAATTAATACGAAGGAATTAGATAAACAATTCAAAGCAATCACCCTGATTCGTAACGATCTATCGTTAAATTCCATATCTTGACTATTTCTACGACCACTGGGAGGATGCCTCTCCTCCTCGCTACTACTTTTACTTATCCATGTTTCTTCATATGGTCGGTTCTTTAATCTCTTTGGCCATTCGTTTTCCGTTTTGAAATCATAAAGATCTCGCATTCGTTGGCTCAATTTGTTAGCTTTGTCAAGTGCATCAGATGCGTCGTTATTTTTCAAGCGATTTTGCGGAGTAATCTCCGATAAATCTAAAAGATCAAATTAAATAGTTTTATAAAAAGTATTAACAATATAATATTTTTTTGCAATAATTTCTATACCCGGTGTCGTATCATTTTCAGTATTTCGTTTGGACGGTATAGGCGACGCAAACTTTCTCAAAGGTGTCCATTTTGTTGCTTCAGTTTTGTTTTCCTTTGTACAAGATTCTTCGTTTTTTTGTGAACTCTCTTCCATTTGTGTTTTCTTATCTGGATTCATTCGAGGCGTTGGAAACGGCGATGGATTTTTCGCGAACGTTATCCATCTGGTTGCAGCATTTTTTGTAATTTCGTAAGAATTTGTGAATTTTGCGAATGTTGACGTGTCACTGCGAAATCTGGCACTATTTATTTGTGGTATCCATCTGCAAAATTATAATTTCTCGATAAATATTCCTCAGACGATTTTACATGATTTTACGATAGCATTTTTCATTGACAAATATTTACAAATTTATATATATATATCCTGCTAGATTCAATCAACGGAAACAATTTTTATCGGAAATATTTGTTTAAATAACGTGTGTATCGTAAATTGTAGAAATTTAAGAAACTCTGATGTATCAACGTGTACTTCGATGTAAATTTTGCCTACCATAAGGGGTTTGCGCTAAAGTTAATTCAGACGTTTCAACGCTAGGTGCCTCTGAAGAGCTCAGCGATCGATCATTGACTAAAAAGGTAATGTAGGAATCTACTATATAATCGATCCTACAAATCTTCGTTTTAAAAATAGGATCTTGATCGATGAAATTAATAAGTCATATTTTAATTATCGATACGTGAAATTATTGAAGAAAATATTTCAAAGGGCGATCGCTAGAATCGGTAAGACTCTTCCATATCGAATATCGATACTACCATTGTATTATTTATAAAAACAATTTTGTTTTATTTGATTAAAGTTATTTAAAACAAAAAATATTATATTTATAAAAATATATGTATATATATTATTATAGTTATCGATATTTGTCGATAACTTTAATCAAATATAGAATATTAATATACATATAAAATATACAAAGAAAAAAATACATATAACACATATATTAAAAATATTAATGATTGAAATGAAATGAATTAATGATGACAACCTGGATGAAATTCTGATATCACCGCAGTCGGTATGTCTTCGTTCTTCGGTATATTTTTCTTTTTTGAATGTAGTAACGTCAGTACTTCGACTACGAGCAGCTACTTGTCTGCCATAAAGCTTAGCTTTTTCTTCTTCTTCTTGCACTTCTTCTACTTTTTTTTCATTTGGCAAATTCCTTTTACGTTCGTCCACTTCCATCGAAGAAGTTTGTTGCCACTTTATCGAACCGCTCCTCACCGTATTAGAGTTACTCTCATATCGTCGTTTATCTTCGTCTTTCGAAACTTGTGCCGTTTTTTTCATACTCGTTTGACCCCGAGAGACATTCTTTGCCAATGGTATCCATCTTGACGTATCTAGCTTACTGGTATCGGCAACGTCCGTATGTCTTCTTCCTTCAATTCTTCTTTCGGTATATTTTTTTAAGCAATCAACATCGGCACTTCGACTTCTCTGACTGCGCGGTGATCGAGATGGTCTTCGTTGACCGCTGCCCGTTGGGCCGGCCCTTTCCTAAAATCACAATTTTCATATTTATTATATTAAAATTTATTATATTAAAATTATTTCAACGTATTAATTTACACTGATCGGAATATTCACGTATATTGATCATGTATTTTACAAAATATTTATTATTAATTAATAAAAATTTTTACTTGAAAAATTGGTAAAAATAAGTACATGTGTTATTAATTTTCATTTATAGATTTCAAAAGAAACATTTATCAAATATTTCATGACTAACGATGTATAAGGTAGACATATAACTGTCCTATAGCATGGTATCTGAAAATACGAATTCGATGTAACACGTTACAAAGTGAACCATGTTATATGAGACTTGCATGTATATGTATATATAAATGCATACAAGTTTCATATAACATAGTTCACTTCGTATATATATATATATATATATATATATATATGGCTATAATTTCATTTTGTACACATAACCTTTTAGATCTATGTATTAACTTTCCAAGTGATCTATCATAAAGACTTTAACTTCCAGCTTATGTTACTTTTTACCTAAGTAAGATGAAGTCTCGCGTAGTCGGATATGTGCAAAATTCCATGCTCGGCAGATGCGACGTGTAAACTAGCACCGCAAGTTCTTGGATTTATCCAAGAATTGTGCAATTCTGCTATTTGACTGCTGCATGCTGCTGCTGGATCTCCACTCGATGCGAGATAACCGCTCCAAAATTCGTTTCCTGTAAGTCGACTGCAATTAGGGATAAGAATTCGTTACTACGAATCTGTCGATGACGTTTGTTTCATATCAACGTTTCAATCGATTAAGAGAGACGGTAAATTTAAAAAGAAAAAGATAAAAAAGAAGAAGGAAAACGACAAAGAAAAATAAAAATAAATTAAAAAAGAACAACAACCTGGTTGAGCGTTTCCGTCCCAAGCATAAGTTACGATCAGTAACTTGCTTGCATCTGTCGATCTCAATAATTTACTATGGGGTTCTCTCAGAGCAAAATGGATCTTGATATCTGAAGGATCATTAATTACGTTAATTACAAGCTCTCGATTCAGATCGGACGCGTGATAACAAAATCGATTAGCGAACCTCCAAGATAATCGCCGTTTCCTGTATTCCCACATTTCTGTTGTCTAAAGTAAGCGAACATCACGTCTGATACGTATTTCAATTTCTTATTCATCTTTCTAATTGCTATCTCAAAGGTCTTTAAGAAATATATTTCTTGATCCTGTATTATCTTCCATGTTCCTGTAATTTTTAGAAATATATTATATACTTATATACTTTATATATATATATACATATATATATATATAAAGTATATATATAAAGTATATATATAAAGTATATATATAAAGTATATATGTATAAAGTATATATACATATAAAGTATATATATATAAAGTACATATATATAAAGTATATATATAAAGTATATATATATATAAAGTATATATATAAAGTATATATATATAAAGTATATATATATATAAAGTATATATATATATATAAAGTATATATATAAAGTATATATGTATAAAATATATATATATATAAAGTATATATATATATAAAGTATATATATATATAAAGTATATATATATAAAGTATATATATATAAAGTATATATATATAAAGTATATATATATAAAGTATATATATATATATATATAAAGTATATATATATAAAGTATATATATATATAAAGTATATATATATAAAGTATATATATATATATTTATATATATATAAAGTATATATATATATATTTATATATATATATATATAAAGTATATATATATAAAGTATATATATATATATTTATATATATATATATATAAAGTATATATATATAAAGTATATATATATTTATATATATATATATAAAGTATATATATATAAAGTATATATATATATTTATATATATATAAATATATATATATATATTTATATATATATATATATTTATATATATATATATTTATATATATATATATATATAAATATATATATATATATATATATATATATATATATTTATATATATATTCTAATCATTTTAATATAATTCTCAAGTTAAACGTTTCATCTTTAATTTGAATCGTATAAGCTTACTCGTTAGGACAGTCAGACATTACAGTCATTTACGGAATGGATTGGTATACTAATACATATCAATTAATTTCGTACGTGCACTCAACCTCGATTATACTCGCCGTTGAAGACGATTATTAATTTTATCGATATTAATTATTTCATAGCGTTCACATCTCATGTAATGTATTATATACAAATCTTTAATAAGTGTTTTAATCATTTTTATTAATAAGATTTGATCGGTGCAATAATGATTTCATTATAAATAATAAAATTCTTGACCTTCGATATTTTACGTAATAAAATTTCTTTAATCAAAATTAAAAATAATATATGATAATAATAAAGTAATCTTTCGTTTTTTTTTCTACAAATAATTCTCTCCAAAAACAATTTGAAAAGCTTTACGAGAAAGCTTTGTGAATATTAAGCTTTGTGAAGTCAAGAAAACTATTTATTCATATAAATTCAAAATTTCGACTCGAAAGATTGAGATTTTTTTTTCTTTTTGCTCTTTTTACAAAACTTTTCCATTCGGTTCAAAGTAAAATGATTAAAAGGCATAAATAAAAAGTTATGCTCGTTTACGTACCAAGACCGAATCCAACAACGTGAAGGAAAGCAGTGGTATTTTGTTTTTCGGCTCTAGTATTCGCTTCGAGAAGTATTATTTCAACAGATAAAAGAGTTCTTTTCATATAATTTTCAATGTCGAAAACCGTCTGACTCGTAAGCGATAGATATCTTTTATTGTCTTTAGATTTAATACGCTTTACCGTTTC
This sequence comes from Vespa mandarinia, assembly GCF_050613455.1. Classification (NCBI taxonomy): domain Eukaryota; kingdom Metazoa; phylum Arthropoda; class Insecta; order Hymenoptera; family Vespidae; genus Vespa; species Vespa mandarinia. The sequence goes on along the minus strand of NC_140824.1, from coordinate 4,715,080 downwards.
CTCGTAAAGCGGATGATAGATTTCTCCATAAAAATTCGCCCATATTATTCTAAGACCACGTTTTTCTTGTGTCATACCTTCGACGTTTGGACCGTATCTATATTAAGGAAAAGTAAAAGAGTAAAAATTAAAAAAAAAAAGTAAAACACTTTGCTATATATAAGATCATAAGTATCGTTGCTGATAATAAGTATTGTTATTGAAAAAGTTATTTTTCTTTTTTTTTAAATGCAGTCAATATATATCACGATTAAAAATCATTTCTATTATTCCAAGTCATTATATTCGAGGCATAGATAATTTTTAATTAACCATTGTCAAAATCAAAGTAAAGATAACGAAGAAAATAACATTTAAAAATGTATCGATATAATTCTCTTAATCTCTTACCCATTATCCATATTATTTTGTAAAGGAGTTATAAGTATATCCTGATATTCCATAACTCGTGGTTTTTCGAATCTGCATATAAAAAAGGCTATTAATAAACTGTTTTTTTAAACTGTTCTTTTTTTTCGACTGTTTATTTAAACTGTTTATATATGTATATGAAAGAAAGGATAAAAAAGAAGAAAAAAAAAGGAAAACAAGTGCAGGAAGGGTATCGCTTTCGGCACTGTTTGTTCTGGTCTAGTTGTTCTAAAAAGTTGTACAACTTTTTTTTTTCCCTACAGGGAGAGCGGGACGGTGAAAATAGAAAAAAGAAAGAAAGAAAAAAGGAAAAGAAAAGTATAGCCGTAATAAAAAGCGACACCTCTAGAGACTAATTTTTTACATGCGCACTTTCGTGATTAATTGTACGAGTTAGGTATATAAACGCGAACCTTGCTCCCACGACACCCATAATAACGCCTCTGGGCTGGACGGAGTCTGGATCACTTGTTACTACGCCCCTATTTTCTCGAGAACCGTCGTTGATGAATTCCGTGTGAGATGAAACTACGATCATTGACGACAATTTGATTTCGTCGTACGACAAGCACTTCGTCAGAACCTAGAGAACAACGATCGATTGCCATTAATTTTATTTCTAATTAATTCTTTGTTTGATTGTTTGTTCGTTTGTTTTTTTTTATTTTTCCATTTCATTTATCTACACATATTTTGTTTGTATGAATTTTTATAAATGTTTAAAAGGGAGGCAATCGATGTAATAATGTAAAGGAAAAAAAAAAATAAAGGAGAGAAAGATTGATTTATCGGTCAATCAATTTTTTGTAATTTAATTATATTTATTTTAATATTAATTATATTTATATTTGGTATTTAAATAGTAACTAAACAAGAAAAAAGGAAGAAAGAAAAAAAAGAAAAAAGGAAAGTTTTATCGAGGTCGAGTAAAATTTTCTCTTTTATCTTATTTATTTTTCTTTTCTTTCTTTTATTTTTATACTTTTATATTTTTATATTTGTGTGCACTCACCAGCGGCTCTTTCTCATAATCCGTTCCTACGCTCTCCCAACCATCAACACCGGTCTTTCCATCGATCAGCTTGTATCGATCGTCCGAGCCAAAGAAATTGACGGCTCTTTTTTCGAGAAGTCGTTGAATAAATTCTATAAGACCCATTTCTTTGTAAAGGGCTCTCTCGATTGCACTACCATATTGACGTTTATGCTTTAACCATCGTGCTATGAGTGGTAGCATGGCCTCATGGATCAATGGATACGCCGAATTAGCGTTTAACTGAAATAAGTTTTTTTTTTTTGTTCATGTAAGTAAAAAACGATTCAAAGAAGAAGGGAACTTTTTAATTGGAAGGTAAAGGGTCGTACAATCGATCGAATTAACGAAGAGAGCTTCTTTTTAATTCGTTCTACATTTATTTGAACTATTTACCGAACATTATTTCAGTCGAGTCTAAGGAAATTAAATTATAAAAAAAAAAAGAAAAAAAAGAAAGAGAAAATAAATAAATAAACGCATGGAAAACAGTGAAATATATAAAAGTTAAAATATAGAGGAAAGTTTTAGATTCAAGTATTGTCTTAGATAATTGATAATACACGCGTATATTATTAAAAGAAAGAAAGATAAAAACATTGTGAATTTTAAAAGTATATTTTAATTGGATAATTTCTTTTTTCACTTCTATTAATACTAACCTCCAATATATCAGAACTGACACCTCTATCTCTCAATGTTGAACATCTAACGGTGTTTATTGGGAAATTGATAGGAAAGCTTGAGCTACGCTTGATGATATCCGTTATGGTAGTCTGAGGTGGAATCGAAACGTCGAGGCAATTCTTAAGGAGATTCTTCGTGTCGTCATCGAAAGGTACACCATTGGGTGCACCCAATGTGTTTTCCCATGAGATTTCTGGTGGTTCTCTCGTCAAAGCTTGCTGACGAGTTTCCTCGACTCGTCGGTGACTCTATTGAGTTTAGTTTCGAACATAAAATATCAAATATTTCGATCTAGCCATATATATATATATATAAATTATTTTTGATCTATAAAATATGAATTCGTTTTGTTAATTAGATTTTTCGAAATTTACTTGAAATATTCATTACAAAATTAAAAAGAAAATTTTTAATCGACATATTAATATATAACTTTCAAAATAAACATTTTCATCTTTGATTTTATTTTCATCTTTGAATTTTTATCAAAAGTCATTGGGCATTCGTCGAATAATCAGTCCGTTAGAAAATAAATAAGTATTTCACTTTTTAATTATAAAATGTCGAGCATCGTTTTAAAACATCTCTCTGAACTCTCGTACGTTTCTTAATTTTTCTTTTTATTTTTTTTTTTTATTTTTTTTTTTTTTTATTACGTATTTATATTTTTTCAACGAAACGCTTAGTTTAATAATACGAGAGTGAGAGAGAGAGAGAGAAGATCTTTCAAAAGTTTGAACTTTAATTACAGGATTCTTTCGTTTTTATTTTTTTTCCTCTCCCATCCCATTCGAAAGAATTTATCAGAAGGTTGGAAATGTAGTTTAAATCCTACTGAGGCGGATTCTAGATTTATCGTCGTAGTCGTAATCGTAGTCGTCGTAGTCGTCTCTCTACGCGCATTTTCGATTATTATTATTATTATTATTATACACCCTGAAAATCTTTCCCCCTGCAACGTCAGACATCGTAGCGTTTCAAGATAAGAAGAGAGAAAAAGAGAGAGAGAGAGAGAGAGAGAGAGAGAGAGAGAGAGAGAGAGAGAGAGAGAGAGAGAGAAAGAGAGAATTCGTGCAGGATGAAAGCGACACAAAACTTTGTACCGAGTACTTAAGAAATACTGAAGAAGTACGTCAAACTCGAATAAGAATGAGAACGAATTTTTCTTCTTTTCTCTTTTTTCCTTACTTCTTTTTTTTTTTTTTTCTTTATCATAACTTTTTCTATCCTATATTTCGAAATTAAATTTTGTTTTTCTTTTTATTTTATTTTTTGTTAACGTTACTGATCCCATTTATTATTATCCGTAAATTTATTTTGAAGAATAATATGTCCAAACAAACGACGTTATTACATTTCGATTGAAATTTAATTTTGTTTCTATTAAAAATGTTTTATCCAATTGTTAATATAGATGTCTTATTACTAATTGATGTTATCAATGCATATATCTATCAAATTGAAAATATCAGTAAAATCAAATAACTGAAATTCTGTTTATTCGAATCAATGAAATTCGTTGGAAACATCCACCATTCCATTCTACATTGTTTTATTTTAATAGCAAACATATTATTCGAGTTCGCGTACTTACAATTAATCTCAGTTGAAACAGAGAACTGAATTTGATATGACAGATTATATATCCATATATGTTATTTATACGGAGAATAATGTTTCGACTAAGCTCGGAACCATAAGACTCTTATCTTGTTTTTTTATTACTTTTCTTTTCTTTTGTTCTTTTTCTTTTTATAATTTTTTATATCATTTAAGATAATATAAAAGTCATGGGGTGTACAAGGTGAATATTCAGAGCTCTTTATATCTGAAGCAATACATCATGGATCAAAAGAGTATTACCAGAGTGGAGGTATCATTTTTAGTAGTACGTGTAACATAATACCGAACGACGCTCCGAAAAAGATTTTGTAATCCGGTATGTTTTTCTCGAATGGTTCCAAGCTTGTAGGACACTCTGTATCTATTTTTTGTCACTATTTTTATGGGATATATCACTGTTGTATAAAAAAAAAGAAAAAAAAAAGAAGAGAAAAAAGAATAAAAAGAAAAAGATTATTTCAGTTATCCAACCAAATCTCAGGGGTAAAATGAAAAACTCTACGTTCTCGTTCACATCCATTCCTTTTCATCAAAGCAAAGATTTTTGTTAGGATTCCTTGAAAAAGATGAGCATGAGGGATTTCCTAGAGTAATTTACTTTGCAATGTTTCACGAGAAAATTACATTATTGATCTAGCAAAATGGGTTTCTTTTTGTTTTTGGTGGATACTTTGTGATATTAAGATTTTTGTCTCTTTAAAGATTGGTAAGTGATGCACGAACTTATATATGTGTGTGCGTGTGTGTTTGCGTGCGGGAGCGTATCTGTGAGGCTTCTTCGACAGAATAGCTTTATTCGCTACTATCACAAAGTAACAGTAGCTTTACAGTCGAGTTCGTAGATCTTAGATATTGGAACGTCGAAGAAGATAGGTCGTATCGGTTCGCTAGTCGTAAGAACCAAACTCGTTTGTTAGTTAATGTGCAGTCTTCCGTGTATATTCCCAAGTATGATACAACTTAGAATTTATCTGATTTGTTTCGAAATTTTACAAAACAAATATTGTTATCTTTGAATTTCTTTTGAATATTGATTTTATCACAATAATTGTTTCTGGAATTTCAAACACGCACACGACAATATTGGTGAGTCGTCGAAGTATTCCTATAATTATGATTATCCTTTCTTTTTCGATTATCTATAAATACTATAATTATGATTATCCTTTATTATTCGATTTTAAGGAAAATCTTTATTATCAATATTATCTTTATTGTTGTTTCGTTCGATTTATTTAATCTTCGATTTAATAATTATATGATTGGCCGACTGAGCATATTCAATTTATTCGATAAAAGTCTGTCTCTTTGTTACAAGAAATTTTCCTATTGGCTCTCCATGATAATATTAAACGACCAGAAAATGTTCCATTCTTCTTTCCCTGTACGCTTTAAATAAATTGCCTCGAACAAAGCCACGATAAAGCTGGAAAAGTCTTTGAATCTGTTTCTTCGTGGTTATGCAAAGTATGCTCGGTCATCGATATTCCTTTTCACAAGATCAAAGGTAGCTGTCGATGTTAGATTCACGAGCAAACATGGGAGTGTATTGTGAAATTTCGTTTTATATATATATATATATATATATATATATATATATGTACATGCATACAGAGTATATCCTAATATTAAAAAAATTATTTTGCTTAAATAAAGTATATATATTATAAAAAGAATATGGTTAAAAAATTCGATTAATATTTGTTATTTTTGAAAGAAAAGATCGGAATATCACAATTTGAGATTCATATTAAAACTTGGAATAATTTATTTGTGCAATTTTCATGAGGAGTAGTTGGTGATTGCTAAAATAACAAAACTGAATGCATCTCGGAAACAATGTCGGACGTGACGAAAGTTAATATAAAAAAGTTTTAAAAAATTTTCTATTCATAATACGTTGGAATAATATGACATCCCCTTATATACCAGAGTGTAATATATTCGTTTCAGTATCTTCTCATTACATTTTCTCTTTAGAAAGAAAAAGTAATATAAGAATGAAAAGATACGATCACAAATAATATTATATTATTATTATTATTATTATTATTATTATTATTATTATTATTATTATTATTAATATTATTATTAGTATTATTATTAGTATTATTATTCTTTGACTTTGTTATACTTCGAGAAAATAATTGGAAACTGAACGAAAAGTGAAAGACTATAAAGTATTAATTAGCAACGATATATAATTACGAGCGCCTGTTTCTCATTTGTGAAAAAGTTAAAAGCTTGGAAAAAGATTAAAGAAAAAGAAAAAGAAAAAGATATAAAATAGAAACGCAGTAATACAGGAAGTATCTTTTGAAAGATTTTTCGTGTTGTTACTTATTGTTAGTTCATTCGATTCATTTCGTTCGTTTCATTCGGCTCGTTTCTTTATCGTTAGCATCGATTGATTATTTTATTACATACGATAGATGGATATGTATTATATACGTACGTATATACATATCTACATACTTTCAACGCGCCAAAACTGATCAACTCGAAACGAATTTGTATCGGGTCGATTATTCCCATCGCGCGCTATTTACCGCGCGTTTGCACGTGCTAGAGAGTTGATCATTAATGTACGCCTGACCCACCATCATCTTTTCCACTTATTGCACTTACATATACCTTCATTTACGTGCATACGCACATGTGCGTGTTAATACATTCAAAGAGAAGCATATTTGATTCGTAAGTAACCTTCGTTCGCACGAATTAAAAAGTATTACCGTAAAAACTTTTCGTTTTTCTTTTCTTTTTTTTTCTTTTCTTTTTCTTTTCTTTTTTTTTTTTTTAACTTATCACACGCATTTCATATAATATGTTAAACATTATAAAGAACTTTTTAAACGATTCGTTTGATATCGCAATTGATTTTGATCCCATTTCGAACGTATGCCCCGAACGAAATCTCGTCGATTGAACGACAAAAAGATCATAAATGGTATCGATCGGGTCATTCATATTGCGGACTCATTCAAAAATGAACGTGACATCGTCGCTCGTACGCTCATACGCATTATAAATTTACCGCCAAATTCGTCTTTCATTGAAGAATTTCGCGATAATTGTAGTGCATGTCACGGTCAGAAGATGGCACTTACAGTGCCGTAGATATGCCGGATCGATATAAGAGAGGCTTCAATAAGTAAACGCCGAAAATCAAACGGCATGATTTTTTCCGCTGCAAAGGATCCTACTTTTTCTTTTTCTTATCGTTATTTTTCTTTTTTTTTTATCGTTGTTTTTTTTTTTATTTAAAAATTTTTTTCGCTATTTTCTCTCTATCTCTCTGACAAAAGAAAATATAGTTTATTTATTTATTTTGTTATTTATAATCCTCGACGTAGAAGCATAGTCAATGGGAGGGAGAAGGGTGAGGAGAGCTTTTTAAAACATGGGGATAAAGTTTCTATCGAGGAGAATCAGTGGACTTTGGATTACCCACTCTTCGCCAATGATACTCTTTTCGTTGGAGAAAAAGGATCAACGTGCATTAGTTCGTTTAATCTCTCTATTTTGCGACGGAGACGACGACGACGAGAACGAGGACAACGATAAGGACAACTAGGACGACGAAGACGTTAACGAGGACGACGAATTCACGGATGTAGAAAATTTCAAGTAATTTTCTTAACTATCACACGGAAAAGGTCATTTTCTTTCTCTCCTTTCTTTTCATTTTTTCATTCATATATTCATATTCATTTTTGTCGTTTTCTTTTTTTCTTTTTCTTTTTCTCTATCCTTTTCAGCATCGTTCGAGTATCATTGCTCGATGGAAACCACGAGAAGGTGGTGGGTTTGCTTCCATCGGGAGGGGATAGGGAAAGGAGTAAAAAAGAAGATTGGAGTATAAGGTATTAAGGTGGAAAAGGGAGAAACAAAGGGAAAGGGATAAGCTTGAACGACGTTGAACGGTGATGGGAAAATGTCACGATTCTTGAAGATTTTTCTCTTGCGTCTGAGCTTCGAATCGTTTTATGCATATCCTACGGAAAAGAGTATATACTTTTTGGTGGAAAAGAAGAGGGCGGGGGAAGGAAGGGACGGGAAATGGAAGAGAAAACCTATAAAACGTCGAGAGGATTTCACGATCGGCTGAAGTAACCGATAGAATGTCGATCGTTTCGAATATTTAAACAATTTTCATTTATTGACATCCAACGATTTAATTTGGCTTATTTATTATTTAATCGATCGATTGATTTCTATGCATTCAATATTAAGATCAATCCGTATCGATAGTTTTCTTTTGTCGTCATCGTCGATCGAAATATCTTTTTCTTTCTTTTTTATTTATTTATTTATTTTTTTTTTTTTTTTTTTTTTTTTAAATCTCTTTCGTATCGAAGTTCGAATAGAAAAGTCACGGTGTGTATCTCGAAGTAACGATGTCGGATGAAAATGAGAATGACGATAACAATAAAAACAACAGCACTATTATCGCCAACCAAAATAATAACAGTAGATAGATACCAGTTGAACACACATCAAGGGAAGCCTTTAATTAGAGATACTGTTTTCGTGCGATTCAATTATCCGTATTAGTTATCTCCGTACACTAACTTTCACAAACTAGCGTATGTGGAATATCAGGCTTGGTGTATTTCTAAAGCGACACTAATTAAAGCACGGTATTCGCTATCGTATGGACGAACACCAACGTCAACTGTAATAGGAAAGAGAGATGAAATATCGTTTGACTTTCATTCAAGAGAGCTCATATAATATTTTATATTACGTGTATTCGATCAAGAATTTAAGCGATCATTCGATTGAATCCGATCGTCGATTTTTGTACAGCGATTTAATTAATCTCTCATGTTGATTTTCTTTTATTATTTTCACTACCACTTTTCTTTTCTTTTTCTCTTTTGTTCCCTTTTAATTGACGAACAAACGTATATATATATATATAGAACGATTTATATCATACATCTAATTAATTCTCACGTATCAATCGTATTAATCGATCGTTAGATTGAATATTATTATAAGAAAATATTAAAATATTAATTAACGCATTATCGCATTGCAACAAGCTAATCCAATGATTATCCCTTTACGATATCATAGTTAGTTACTTCCATCTAGATTACTCGCTAATAAATAAGTTTGTCGTGTCGTACTAGAGCATGATCACCCCGTATGTAGATAGATATCTATATACCTATATGTATATGTCTATAGGGAGTGTAACAAAAACAGTGAATCGACTATACGAGGATCGATTCTATTCATTGAAACCTCAACGGTAACGTCGATGCTTTCGGATAAAATTTATTGCAAACGCGTTCTCCGAGTGACGATAGCCATATTGAATTACATTGGACGATATTGCGTTACTGTCGTGATCATTATTTCAACAGGATTGAATTTATTGTTACGGTTAACTCGAAATAACAATCGAAAAGACAATTGCCAGTGGACATTTTCTTCTCTTTTTTTTACTTTTCTTTCTTTCTTTTTTTCCTTTTTTCTTGAATTCTTTCATTAAGGCAAGACAAATTAGGAATATAGTATGCCATCTTTGTTACACCCTGTAGAAGGAAAACGTGACTTCCGGAGGAAGTTCCTTGGCACGATAAACCCTGAAGCCTCGTGTAAATTATCAGCTAAATTCTACACGACAGTAGAAACTATTCTATTTTGTGGCGAGAGAATGGAAAGAAAGAGCAAGAGAGAGAGAGAGAGAGAGAGAGAGAGAGAGTGAGAGAGAGAGAGAGAGAGTGAGAGAGAGAGAGAGAGAGAGTGAGAGAGAAAGAGAGAGAATAAAAATTCGTATTAAGAATTTTTTTTTCTCTCTTCTTCCATCTTTTCTATTTGATTCGATTCGATTTGATTTGATTCCTTCTGTCTCTTAAACATTTTTTCCTCCTTTTTTCCTTTAATCTCATCGCCATCGTTTTCTAAAATTTATCTAACCACAAGCAACTAATCCCTCTCTCTTCTTCTCTCTTTTTCGATTCCTCTTACTACTACGTAGTCTTCGTAAGGGGCTGAGGTAGGTCCGGGGAGGGGAAGTATGGATATACCTCCAGCGACTAAAGTCGATCGATCGGCGTGTACCCATTCGTTACAGGTAATGGAGGCAACACAATTATCAGGAAATCCAGTTAGCAGGTAGCTTTCGATCTCATTAAACTGAAGCAACGTTCGTATTGACGTGGCTTGGAAGAAGGCATTATCGGACATTACCGGAACGTTAACGTCTTCTTATGTGACGTGTCATAATGACTCTTTTATATAGTATTGTTCTTTCGAATTACACTCGCGATCGATTATTTCCTTTTTCACTAGAGAAAACTACGGGCAGAGGATATGTATATATATATAGATGGATAGTGAGGTCAAAGTTCAGCCATTTTGGTGGAACGTCTGACAAGGATTAAAATAATCGATTAAAACCACTCATCGTTTCTCTCTTTCTTTTTCTATTTCTCTTTTTCTTTTTTTATTTTTTTTCTTTGATTTTATAACGTTCACCATTTTTCCTTTGTAAAGGACGATGAAAGTAGGGGAGGGGCGTGGGGAAGATGGTAGCTAATTTCCATCGCTCGTAACGTTTCCCGCGCTAATTATTATTTCAAGTAGAAGGAGTTAGTGTAGCGAAGGCTCAGTCGTAAACTATATTATGCTTGTGATAGTTTATCGTGCCAAGGTAAATTACACTTCGTCTTCCTTCCGGAATACGTATGTATGTATGTATGTATGTATGTATGTATATATGTATGTATGTATGTATGTGTGTGTGTGTGTGTGTATGTGTGTGTGTGTGTGTGTGTATATATATATATATCTACACGATCCATACATATTATAATATATATTTATACGTATGTATAAGTGTGTATATATATATATATATATATATATAAAAGTGTGTATAAATAATAATTATTAATAATAAAAGAAGTGATGGAAAAACTCCCAAGTTTTAGCGAGTTTTGTGTTTACTGCTAGATTAATAGTTTCTAAGTCGTGTATTATTTAATGTTTGTAACTTTATTAATAAACGTTCCTAAAGTTATATAAAACTTTGTATACATTCTATAATGAGAAAATAAAACAATATGCACGTTAATTCGTTTATATAGTATATATGAATTATATTTAAAATATGTGTAATAAATTTTTGATTAATTTTACCTGAATTTCTTTAGGGTCTTAACAAATGTATATTTATCATTTTATATACTTCATGTAAATATACATACATATATAGGTATAATATTATTATTAATGGTTGAGTTCGTACTTCGATCGACGACTAAGACAACACCAAGAAATTCATATAAGAGTTGGAGATAGATAGATAGAGAGAGAAAGAGAGAGGGAGAAAGGGAGTATTGCTATTTCCATCGGTTGACAACGGAAGTGAGCTAATCGTATATTTTAGTTTAGTTTCGAATCGATCGATCGATCGATCGATAGATCGTTAAGTTAGTTAAGTGAGGAGAGCACAGTGAACTCTAGATTTGGAGGATCCATTTCTATAGGAAATATGTCTTATATTTTCTTAAATCTGGTTGTGTTCCTCTCGACGATATTTAATATTCGATTTGCTTACCATTTCATCGAATTTGCCCAGAATCGGGAATATTAAAATCTAATGGATCCAGATCACATGCGCATACACGCACATATATATACGTGTAAGACGTTGCTCCGTGCCGAGGAATAGTTTTTTTTTCTTTATTTATTTCTTTTTTATTTGTTAGATATTTGCTTTCACTACTTTTATTTAATTGTCTAAACAATGATATCTAAAAATATGTGTGTCTACGAAATTATTCTTTGAGAAAAAAGCAGGATACTTCGCATAAGCATGAATGTAATAAGCGATTGAAAGAAAAAGAAAAAGAAAAAGACAAAGTTTTTTATTTGTATTAGATTTTGTTAATAATAACAATCATTAATTGCTAAGTACAGGCCACCAAGCAAAAGAATTCAATGCAAAAGCTTTAAAAAAAGAAATATATATATATATGTATCTTTCTTTGGCATATCACCACGAGCATATGAACGCATGCACACATGCATAAATATATTAGGTATATATAGATAGATAGAGATAGATTTGTTTTTCTCTTTGATATGTTCTCTAGCGTATTAAACCGAGAAGAGGGCGCATTTTCGAAATGGGATGCTGCCATGTAAAGAATCGTTTCGGCATGTATGTACGTAAATCTCTTCATTCGAAAATGTTGAACAAGAACCTTCGTGATATATTTCATGAAGGCCGACAGATAGATTTTCTTCTTTTTCACAAAACCTGCAAACGATGAGAAATTTGATTAGAAATTATACATTATCAGTTTGATCATTTTTTAATGAGTTTTCACTCTCTCTCTCTCTTTCTCTCTTTCTCTCTCTCTTATTTTTTTACTGAATAATTGATAAATAAAAGTAGAGAAGTGCTGTCGAAAAAAGAGAGAGAAAAAACAAAGAGAAAAAAAAAAGTTAATATAAGTAGAAGTAGAAGGTTCGAAAAAGAACATTAGCGAAGTTTTTACAGTGTATCGTTAGCCACTAATTTAATTTTCTATTATACTTTTCAGAGGAGCCTTTCGACGATACCTTCGCCTCGAAGTAGTTTCCTTCGCTGAGAAAATGACCATCCCATTAATTAAATTCTTTTCTACTATAAATTCGATTTTTCGTTGAAGTAACCATAATCGCCGAAGTCCAACGATGATGATGACGACGATGAAGAAAGTAATTTTCTTATTTTGGTGATACAGGATCGCAGGAGCGTATATTAGACGGATTTTTAGTGAGAGATCGTCGATCATATATCTACCTACGTAATATTATATATCTACCTATCTATATCTACTATATATATATATATATATATATATATATATATATATACATATATATATTATCCGTAGCTCTTTTCAACGATGAGTCTCCAAGGATCGAAAGTAACGAAAGCTTCAGATAAGTTCGTCTTTTCGAGTCGATTTAAAGGATCTGTCAGGTTCTAGCGTTAATAATAAAGAGTAAAAGGATGATAAAAGCGAGGGGAAAGAGGAATTGGAGGGAAGAGATTTATCTTCGTATTATATATATATATATATATATATATATATATATATATAAAATATATACAAGGGTGTCTTCGATTGCAATCGATCAATATCTATAATGATCACACACGATGATGTATCTAACTCTTTGACAAATTTTTATTTAAATTATTGTGAACTCTTTCATTGAAATATTTATATGTTAATATCAACAACTGAAGATCTCTACCTAAATGTATAAAAATATACAAGGTGTCTTTTTTTCAATCGATCATATATCTAATATGTCAAATGAAGATGTATGTACTTAAGTCTAAGTTACACGTTTTTACAAATTATACTGATCTCACGACTGATATTTTTCTTTATTGAAATATCAATTAATATAGGGAGAATATATCTCTCTTCATTATATTTAATAAGAGAAAAAGAAAGAATTCATTGATAAAAATTCATTCATTTTCTTTTTACTTTTCCAATAGATTTAGAGATTTCTTTGTACTTATCTTTATCTTTATCTTTATCTGTATACACATATAACGTCACATAGATAGTTTATTCTAAGAAAATTTGAAAAATACTAAGTCGTAAAGACTATTAATAGTCGACGCTGATTGGAGCAAGGACGTCATGTTCCTTTGACGATAGCCGAGCATGAAATCCGTTAAGTAGCGGAAAATGTGTCTATTCACCCTAGCAAGAGACACTCTCTCTCTCTCTCTCTTAGACACACACACACACACACACACACACACACATTTATATATATATATATATACATACACATGCTTTCGATCCCTTCACACACGTACATATACATATGTATATACATATATATATGTATGTGTGTGTGTGCGTGTATATATATATATATATATATATATATATATATATCTTTTTCTCCCATGGCTGGCACCTGCCTCGCAACGCAAAGTTGACGTCGTTTTTCTGTTTACCGATTTTGCCACCTCAACGACAGGGGTTGTGCGCGTTCGATTAAAGTGGCGATCACGTAAAATGCGATAATAGTCGATATACAGTAGCCCAGCTCGATCAGTTACTATACCATCACTATATATTTTCTTCTATGACAAAGATTATAGTTCTATATAAGATGTCTTAGAATTACAACAACGATATTTATTTAACTGACGAATAAATAGAAATCGTTAACAAATTTATTTAGATTAAAATGTCTAAAAATAATGAAAGTTGTTCCTTCTTAATAATAAATTACTTATTAATAACTTACTTAAATAATTACTATTTATTAATAATAAGTTCATTTACTTATTCCTTGGAAAATTTAGAACGTGGCTATTTCTTTCTTTTTTTCTTTTTTTTTATTCAAGTTTTCTTTTTTTTTTATTTTATTCCTTTTAAAATGATTAATTTTTATCTTTGGGAATAATTCTTGGACACCTTCTACATTGGTTTCTATTGGATCACGTAGATTTTCAAATGATTTTTGATGCTGAATCCAATTCGAATTTGTCTTTATTCTTTCTATTTCTATTTCATATTTTTCGATAAGCGATTTCTTTAATCAACACAAAAGAAAATCCTTATCGAGGAATTTCTAATCTAATTCTTGCGGTGATAAATTTTCGATGGAATACTATTTTGTCTTTGGTGTCTGTGTAAATGATAAGAAAGAAAGAGAGATAGAAAGGAGAATCGACGGAGTCTCTTTAAAATTAATCGGATGGATATCGATTTTTCAACGCGTATCCTACCGATAAGAATCCATATCTTCTTCTAGTCTATACGTTTTTCAAAACGGGGGTATAAAATGGAAGGTGAGGAGAAAAAGGATAAGAGGAAAAGGAAAAATAAAAAAAAAGAAAAAATAAAATTGAAGGGAAGAAAAATTGACTCCATTTTCCTATCCTGTATATTTTCTTTTTCAATTTATATATATATGTATGTGTGTGTGTTTGTGTGTGTGTATATATATATATATATACACACTATATTATATATATATACACACTATATATACATATCTATATTCTCTTCCTTTTTTATTCTAACTGAAAAATACATTGTCACAGGATAGCCGGTCAGTTTTTTTTATCTATCCCACTGAGCTTTCAATGCGATTGGGATCTATGTACTTTGCATCTGATCTCACTAAGAGAAGAAGAGAAAGAGAGAGAGAGAGAGAGAGAGAGGGAGAGAGAGAGAGAACCTTTACAGTTCTCTGAAAAGCAGGAACGTTCTCTGAATACCATGAACCTTTGGGTTGAAACGAATAGGCATGTATTCTCGCCTACGTTTCTCTATGCGCTACCTTTAAACCGTGTAATCGTCAATAGTATATATGTGTTTGTATGTATGTGTTTGAATACGTATTCGAGTATACATACATACATATATATATATATATATATATATATATATATATATATATATATATATAGAATAGTCTCTTATGTTTGAATCGATTCAAGAAAATATATTATCGAATAAATTACCAATAGTTAGGAATATTTCATACAAAAGTCAAATGATATTCAAAGATGAATGCTTCAGATATAGATCTGCGTTTCGTTTTACCGTGAAAAATTATCTTTTCTTTTTCTTTCTTCTTTTTTTCTCTCTTTTTTTTTTGTTTTAATGCAACTGGCCTTTGACCTACATTCTATAATTTACGAAGTAAATAAATTATGTATTTAGGTATTTATGGGTAAGATTGTGTGAATAGAGAGAAAGATAGATAGAGAGAGAGAGAGAGAGAGAGAGAGAGAGAGAGAGAGAGAGAGAGAATCAATCAATTTCATGCACTTATTTCCCTCTTTAATGTATTCGACCGCCTCGTTATCAAATCATTTGGCAATTAGGGACATCGAAATCACGAGTGCATCGAAGCATCGAACGAAACGCGAGAATTACGAAATCGTTATTTGCCATTGCGACGAGGTCGCACTCACCAATCTTCAGAGCATTTCGATTATTCGTTCATTTTGGGAAATTGGAAAGATTCTATTTGAGAGGAAATACGTACATACAAGATCTATTATCGATCGTTAGAAGAAAATATACTATTTTACGTTTTCCTTTTTCCTGTCAGGAAATTCGTATCATCTTTCGAATTTATCTTTTTCTTTTTTTTCTTCGAACTTTTCTTCAATTTTCTTTCCTTTTCCTTTTTCTTTTTCTTTTGTCTTTTCGTTGTGCATTCTTTATCTTTATTTTCTTGTTCATCTTTTCTTTCGTTTAAAATTCTTCCGTGAAAGAAATGCAAGACGCAGTCTCATGTCTCTCGCATCGCCGAGCAAATTTATATTACGTACGGCGAGGTTTGGATATTATCGGAATAGAATAGAAAGGGGGTGGACATCGAAATTTGTCGTACAATATAGACTGCGACCTATCCTTGTGTTTACTCGCATAGACACACTCTCTATCTATCTCTTTCTCTCTCTCTCTCTCTCTCTCCCTCTCTCTGTCTCTTCCTGGCATTATCTAGTGGGGGAACATTGATAGGAAGATTGTGTCAAAGCTTCGCAAATTCTCATCAAGGTATCGATTGCCACTTGGCCAAATACGTGTCCATATGTCTGTGTCTAGATAACGCATCCATTTATACATCTCTACCATCCTCTTGAAGTGGTTCATGCCATTTCAAACATCATGGACTCGGATAATAATCGATTAATTATGGATTAACGATCGTAGTCAATTTACATTTCATTCGTTTTAATATATTCTCTTTTTCCTTTTTTTTTATTTTTTATAGGCGAAAAACATTCGATACGAGTTTTCTTTTTCTTTTTACATACATTTCTAACATTCTGAAAGAAGTGTTGCTAGTAAAATTGATATCTCGAAACTAATTACTAGTAAAATACATTTCGAAACGGAGCTTTATAATTACTTCTACGGATATTAATGAGTGTATTATTTACACCTGGGAGATATACAAATACATTGCATACATCGGTGCAAATTGTCAATGCAAATGTCGAGAGAAAAAAAAATTTTTACGAGCACTTATAATAGATAAAATATTCATACATTTATGTAATACTTGTTGCCTTTTATCAGGGGGCTTCGAAAATATCATTCTGACAGATGAATGACATTTGCAGTTGCATTTATCGAGGTTAAGTTTAGTATTGCCTATTTTCAGGCACTATGCTTAATATTTGTTGAAATACAGAATAATCAATAAATAAATATATCGTATCGTTAATGTTAATATTAGATCGGCCAGTAAATAAATTCTTTGTATATATGTATACATATATATATTGAACTTAATATTTTTATATCAATTTGGATATGAAAATTTGCTTTTTTTTCGTCTTTTGCCTTTTATTTCTGGTTATTATTTTTTCTACAAGAAAAAATGTACATGGCTGTGTACATACACGACGTACTAGCAAGTTTATTATGAGGTATTCATGTAACGCAAATTTTTTCTAAAAAAGAAAGAGAGAGAGTGTGAGGGACAAAGAAATACAAAGAGAAAAGAAATAAAAGAGAGCCAACCGCTCAATTTCAGGTACTTTGAAAGAGCCGCGACCGTAAAAGTCGGAGCACGAAATTAAGCTATTCTCGTGGCGATCGTAAAGCTGGACGAGAAAGTATTTCTCCATTGCTATCTTTTCTTATTTGTTTGTACCAACAAAAATCGTTGATGAAATTTTTAAAAAATATTTATGGTAATTCATAATTTTAAATTTGATTTGCCCGCGATAATGCCAAGAGAAAAAATTTTATTAATCTTTTATTATGTATTTATTTCTGAATAATTGAAATAAATTTTTATAAATCGTAACTGAATATTATCGAATAAGTAATAAAGACAATGGAAAAATAATAATTTAATTAGAAATTTTGTTGATATGTTATTCAATTCGAAACATTTTATATGTAATTATATCACATAAAATTCGTGGGTTTAACAAAAAATGATTATATCTCGTTTTTTATTGAAACAAAAACGTATAGAAAATTTGATAGTTTATTCATATGAAAAATTTCAATTGGCACCGCATCATCAAATATTATGATGTTCCATTAAACGTTATCAACCACAATCTTGTCCCACAGTGAGATTATATTTTCACCAATTATACTTTCCGAATGTTGAAATTGTATCGTAAATAAAAGGAAAAAAAAAAGAAAAAAATATACAAAAATGAAAAATGTGAAAAATATCAAAAGAAAATCTTGGTGAGTTGAATCATGCAGCTTGTAAACGCGGAATACAAGCATTTGTGTTTAATTTCTATAGTAGAAGGAAAGAAGGAGAAAGAGAGAGAGAGAGAGAGAGAGAGAGAGAGAGAGACAGAAAGAAAGAGAGAGAGAGAGGAGAGCACCGTTAACGAGATCACGCTCGAAAGTTTGCCATGAGAGCGTATGATTCGCATATGAATCGTGATTCGTCGCTTGCAAACATTGCTACATTGTGTATATATATATATATATATATATATATATATATATATATATATACACATACATATATATCGTAGTTTTCACTTTAAATAAACTCTTCATGAGATATATACTCTTTCAATCAATAAACTCTTTTAATTTCATTATTTTACTTCTCTTTATCTCGTGATTCTATACACCCTTTTATCAATATATTTCTTTATCTTTTTTTATTTTTTTTTTCTTCTTTTAATCACAAAGTTATACAGAATTAATTTAATCCTTTCATTTCTAATAACGAAGTTGTGGCAAACTTTTCGATCAGTCAGATGAAGAGTATAATACACGCAGGTTTTAAAGTTAACTTGTCAAGTTAAATTAACAAACGTCGTATTATCATTATCTAAATATTTTATAAATATTATATAGATAGACATATTTATATATGTTTATTAAAAATTTATTTGGGACATAAATGATCGATGGAATACGATTTATAAATTTAATACGATTTACATCTTTTATTAACGTATGGCAATTGTTTATAATGTATAGATTTGCATATAATTTATAGAGACATTTGCATATAAATGTGAAGTGACAGAATTTAATGACTGCTTATAACGGATTCAAGCTTTGAACAATTTTATCTACTCCATTCCAGCGTCTATTATTTAACAAATAAGTATTTGACAATTAGGGAATATTATCTATTATAGATTTCCTATAATTAATAGGAATAAATGAATGGCTTAAAAGGCTTTTATTTGTTTCGAAGTGATTTGCGATGTATTTGAATTATAAATTGTCCAAATTATATAAAAGAGAAAGAGAGAGAGAGAGAGAGAGAGAGAGAGAGAGAGAGAGAGAGAGAGAGAGAGAGAGAGAGAGAGGACAAATAATTACAGTTTCACATCGTTTAGAAATTTCAGAATGTGGAAACAAGATCGTGTATTCGTATATACGTATATATCCATCTCTACGTTTATATAAATCATGAAGCGGTCCTTGAATATATCTATCTCATGCTCCAAACGTGCAAGACTCGTATTAACGTAATGTATGAGTATAATGCAAATATCAGATCCGTAAGACTAATATCCTATGCTATGTCTCTTGGATTTTGCTCGGTTCTTCTCTATCCTCCGTTCTTCTATGTCCGATCTCTGTCTCCGTGTAAATTGTTTACGAAATCACGTAGATGGAATTCTTAAAAAATCTAAAAGAAATTTTGTAACTTTTGTAAAGAAATTTATGAGAAACTTAATTTCTTTCATATATTTATAATTATTTTATAGAAAATATTTATATATACATATATAAATGATAAATTGAATTTATTTTCTACGTTTCTTCCTTAAGTTATTTTAGCTCTCTTTTTCTTTTCCTCATTTATCATTAATATCGATATATTCATTTTATACAAGCCTGAAGAGAAGCATCATTTATTATTTTTCCTTTTAATTCAATTTTTATATCTTTTTATACATGCTCCTTTAAAGATAAGAGAATTTGACATGTGGAAATAAGTTCAGTTCTTCATTTATTTATCTATCTATCTTACCTAGCTATTTATGTCTCTCTGTCTCTCTCTCTATCTCTCTCTCTCTCTGTCTCATTCTCTCTCTCTCTCTCTCATCATGTCATTCTTCCTGTCCCTGGATTCTCGTATTAGCTCTATCACATTCTACTAATCTCGAGCTCCAGTTAAGTCAACCCATTAATACGTATGAACTCTGATGGAAGTTCTAACTCGCGGATTGCTAATGCGAACAGAAAATTCAAGCTTTGCCTCATACACCTACACCGACCCACACACAAACACACACACACACACATACGCATACACGCAAATATACATACATATATACGAAGGATGTGCGCGTACAAAACTCAAAGGAAAGATTAAATTACAAACGAGTTTAAGCAAATCTTTTCTTTTCTTTTTATATCTTTTTGTTTCTTTTTATATTCTTTTTTTTTTCTTTTTTTTTTTTTTTCATTTCATCTTTCTCGTTTAGCTTATCCTCGAAATAACACTCCGAGTGTTTCATATTATTTCAATGAATAATTTTCTTAATATATAAGAATACGGAATATTATTTTAACATTTCTATCTGCCAAGTAACGACTTCTTTTTTCTTTTTTTTTTTTTCTTTTTTTTTTTTTCTATTGGCCACTCCCTTCTCACGTCTTTTCACCAATGCAACAATGGTCCCGTCATATTCTGTTGCTCGTTGACAAGAGTGTAAAGCCGAGAGCGGTCTCGTGTCGTTCCTGGCAGAAGATAGATATACATTTTTTCGAGAGGAGAAAAAAACATATATATATATACATATAAATATATATATATATATATATATATATATATATATATATATATAAAGATTCCTTCGTCTCAATGATTCGACAACTTCGGAATGTTAGAGGACATTTTTAATTTGTTGGAAATGAAAGATTCTTACTTAACGAAATATATACGATTTTTTGCATATGAAATAAAACATAAATATAAAAAAGTAAATATAAAAAGGTAAATATAAGAATATCATTTCGGTGTACCATCTGAAAGAAAGAAAAAAACAAGAGAGAGAGAGAGAGAGAAAGAAACGTAATAAAACCGTAGTAAAAAAAGTATATTCATCTAAACGCATTCGCTAAGAGTGTTCCCAAGGGTGAGATAAATGAAATTTCTTGCAAAAAAATCTCAAAGATTATTGTTGATATACACACATACACACACACACACACACACACACACACACATAGAGAGAAAGAGAGATATGTATTATACTAGCATCCTTTCAAACGTTAATTTGCACTTCGCTTACAGGTATCACCCAGTGAATGATGGTCTATGTCGAGTGGCATGTTTCTGATCAAAGGTACAACAAGCTTTAGCTCGAGTATCCCAAGATACAATAAGGATGGATCTTAAATTGCTATTTACTCGATAATAGACAATCATCGTCACTATATACACGTATTTTGTATCGTTTATGCGTTAATATCTACGACATAACATATCTGTATATTTCAATATGAAATTTGTACAAAATGTAACAAAAGTTTCTATGTGATTTTTGAAAATCAATTACTCTTTTTTAATAGTTCTTGGGCTAATTCTTCTTCTTTTTTTCTTCAAGTTTTAATATTACAAGCCTTGACTTGATCGAACGATTTGAAAAAAAATTAATTTAAAAAGTATCGAAATAGTGTAATGGACTTTTTGAAATCAATTAGATACTTTTGACTCATCTAAAGAAAGCCATATCTTTTTTTTTTCATTCTTCTTTTTTTCTTTTTTGTTTTTTTTTTTTAAAGTATGTTAGTTGAAAAAGATATAGTTTGTTATAATTGCGTTTAATAAAAAAGTGATTTATTTATAATTTGTTAAGTTATGTAACTTTGTAAATTAATCGAAATTTGATTGTTTGATTGGTAAAATAAGATGAATTTACTTTGTAAGAATTTGTTTATAAAAATTTTTTATAACAAATTGTTAATTAATTATTAACAATATGTTGAAAATATAGAAAAAATTCTGCCCTTTAAAATGGTGTTTGATTCAAGTCTCTACGATTTTTAGTTTCCCATATAAATTGAAGATATTTACGTTGACATACTGACCTATATAATTTCATTCAATTGGCTCGGTGACACACTGACCTATATAAATTCCAAGATTTTACGAGTCCCTAGTACTATTACTACTACTACTACTACTACGAACAGCTGTAGTATACGAATTATGAATGGAAATCTTTCAAAGCCGATATCTTTGGAACGAAAAGTCGTAGAGACTTGAATCAACACCATTTTCAAGGGTAATTTATTCTTTATTTATTTAAATATTGCAATAATATTGTTATAATAAAATCGCTTTCGTTAATAATTATTTTAATCGAATATTTCCTTTTCTTTCGTAATAATGTCAAAGCTACAATAAATTCTAAAAATTTTTAATATAATTGTGTAAATTTTATTTTGTTTATTTAATATAACGAATAAAAAATATGTTAATAATCGCCAATATAATAAATTGGAAGATAGAAAATTCGAAAGATTTATTCGTAATAAGAAAAATTACGCTTATCTCGCACTTATTTTGTTTTTATTATGACATACGACATTTATTAATAAAATTTCTTTTCATTTGTTAATAAAGATATTTAAATATGATAAAAGTTATTATCCCATTCTATAAGGTATGAAACGTACTTTCGACATCATTACTTTTATCTATCGAATATCTTCATATAATGATTAATATTCTAATTAATTACCTATTATTCGATCTAATACATAACATGACATATCCAATGGAGTAATTAAATATAATTTTAAATATATCAAATATATTTAGATATACATAGTTTTTATTTATATAAAATAAAAGGGTATAATTTTTACATATATATTTTATTTTATTGTATTTTTGCATCGAATTTATTTATTAAAGAATTTCACTCAAATTTTGTATTTATTGTCGTCTTAAGAGAGAGAGAGAGAGAGAGAGAGAGAGAGAGAGAGAGAAAGAGAATCGACGATAATAATAATTATTCGTTAGGTTAGTTTAACGATCAGAATAATCGGATTACGTTGGACGTTTTAAATTTAATTCGACGATACTCGAAAACCAAAGAAAATGTAATTACATAGTTAGGAAACGTTCGAGACTTTAGATAATAGAAATCATCGCAAGCTGTCCTTGGAATTCATTGAAATACGGACAGTTTGGTTTCGAATTAGGAGACACACTTTGATCTTTCAATGGAAAGTGTATTTACTTTACCATTTGTACCATCGAATTCATAGGGAGGTATATACGTTCGCAAACATACAAGTTCTGCATACATAGAAACGTTTCTTCAGAAAATTTTCTATGAAATAAAAGAGAAAGAAAAAGAAAAAGAAAGAAAAAAAAAATAGAAGAAAAATAAAAAAAAATTAGATCGTCCGACGTACGATAATAGTTTTTAATTAACGAAAGAAACTTTCTCTCTCTCTCTCTCCCTTTTTCGTTTTCAATAAAACTCATCATTTCGAAGAACTCTTAGATTTCTCAGATTTCTCAGATTCTTCTCATCGATATCAACTTCTTATTAGATTTGACTAGTGAGACTTCCGTTGAGAACAAATTTATAGCCAACCGTTTAACGCTCGATATCGAGTATTTACCCCTTCCTTTTTCATTTTTTTTTATTATATATATATATATATATATATATATAATAAAAAAAAAAAAATATATATATATACATACACCATACTAATCTCTATCTTTTTCGTCTTTCCCAACTAATCCTTGGATCGAAAGGATTTTTTCGATATTCCTGCCCGTTATTTTAATCCTCGGTGTTCGTGCTCGAACAGACCGAAAGGATCGGAAACTGTATTCATGGGTCGGGGGCTTTTAATGTTAGTTAACAAAATTGATTTTCCGAATAGATATATATATATATATACATATATGCATATACATACACACATATATAGGGTGTTTATGATAAATTTATTCATAATTATGTATTCACATATAGTTGAATAATAAATCATAAACGAACCGAGATCAATTATTTGACCTCATTTTTATTTTCATTATATAAATATATATGTATATACATTTGTGGACACGTTATATATCCAGAGCATCGAAGGGACGATTCGTTTATCAGTTCTCGAAGCCTCGATTTTGTCGAGAACACTCGTGTCCACGATTACTTACTCTCCTGTCGAACACGTACATAGATATAACGTGTAAACTTTCACGGAGAGAGAAGAGAAACTCGACTTTTGCATCGACTTCTCAAAGTTTCAGACACGACCTATCTCGACAACTTGTACGTAGCTACATTAGCGATTATTGCGAATAAAATTAAACTTTGTTGAACTGTAATAATCTAAAATCGAACAAGGAATCTTTAAGGGAAAAGCCTTATATTGTAGATATATACATATATTATCTAGATTTTATAATATTATATATATTATTATTATTATTATTATTATTATTATTATTATTATTATTATTATTATTATTATTACAAATATATCATATATGCCTGTCAGTAAAGAAGAACTGTGATAACTAAACGCCTTTTATTATTATCACAAAATTTATTGAATTATTGGAAATTGTATAAAAAATTCTTTTTCATCAATTATCGAGGCTAGTATTTTCTTTTCTTTTTTTTCTCACAAAGTCCTGTAGTATAAATAATCGCTGAAAATAAAATGTAGATATTATAGGCACACACACACACACACACACACACACACACACATGTATGTGCGCGTGTGTGTGTGTGTTGAAATTGTGTTAAAGAAGTATCTGTAAAAAAAAGAAAAACCAGAAAAACAGTACGATAATATAGCTGACAGACAATAACACATTGGCAATTATTTGAAAGCTCTTGTGAATTCGTGTGAATTCTCGTTGAAATTCGATTCGCGTCAAAGTCGCCACTGTGAACATATGTTTCTTCTTAATCTATTAAGTGTAAATTCATTGAATCGAAAGGGTTAATGAAGGAAAAAAAGAAAAATGTTAAATCGAATAAATTATGTATAAGAATTTTCGGTCGAAAGCTACGCGACGCGCGTTTTTCATTATTCATTTTCATTATTTATGTTTTTCATTATATATTTCCCAGAGGTGAAATTCTCTCGACTAAACTTATTTTCGTGACTTCGAATCATGTTCGATCGATCGATCACATAGGGATATTACTTTCATCGAGTGACACTTTTTTATTTCCGTTCCCGTGCATTCGATACATTTTATGTATACATACATACATACATACATACGTACATTTCGTTCGATACATTTTATATGCAGTATATATATGTGAACATGAATCGTGGATTTCTATGGTATTTCACAAAAATACGAGTCACTGCTCGAGAAAGAATTTCATTGGTTACTACTTCATTTTCGTTTTACCCTAACGTTTTTTAGGTCACTTATACGACAAGTTAGTTAGGAGGAAAAATTGAAGTTAAAATTTATTATAAAATATTTTATTATATCCGTATAGAAAAAAGATGCGAAATAAAATACTAAACGTTTCGTTTTAACGAAAGATTAGAATCTATCGTTAAAAAGAGCCAGTTTGTAATCCTCTGTCAAGCTATGTCCGGCCTTTTTCTCTTGACAGGGTTGAAGAAAAATAAGGGAAAAAGAAAAATAAAAATAGATCATTTCCATCGTAAGATTAGATTTTCCAAGGACAAAGTGAAATTCTCGAGAAGATGAAGGATTCACCGTATAAAGCTGATACATGTGGGACGATGAACGCGAAGAAAATGAGCGTGAAAATATCAAGGTAACGAAGAATAAAATTGCGGGAAGAAGATAAGTATAATTATTTTAGTCCAATTAAGAAACATATTAGGTTAATAAAATAATATCATTTTATTCAAATAATTATATGATTAAAAATTGTTTTATTTTTTAGATATTGATATACCAAAAGTTTTATTATATTTAAATATATTAAATGTATATTATTTTTTTTTTATTATTACTTCTAAATCGTATTATTTTATTACATATTAAATCCATTAAAATGTTGTGATTCTTAAAATTTCAATATCATTATTACAAATGAAAATAAATATTTTAACAATCGGAATTAAAATAAAAGTATCGAAAAATTCTATTGAAATTATTTTATAATCATAAATATAAATTTTTTTTTAAATTGGTATGAAACCCGAAGATATGGAACCCGCCATACTTACTTGATAATTACGATTAAGAGTGCTCGTTTATCAGGAAAAACTTTTATGAACTCCTATACGATAGGCAACGTAGTCACGCGTATAGGTTATAGATGTTGCTTGCCATAAGGGGCTTAAAAGATTTTTTTTCTTTTTATTGAAGGATGGTGCAGGCAACTGCAATTAGCAGTAAAGTATAAAGTATTACCTGCT
The DNA here is from genome assembly GCF_050613455.1 of Vespa mandarinia. Taxonomy (NCBI): domain Eukaryota; kingdom Metazoa; phylum Arthropoda; class Insecta; order Hymenoptera; family Vespidae; genus Vespa; species Vespa mandarinia. The sequence goes on along the minus strand of NC_140824.1, from coordinate 4,688,953 downwards.
TTTAGATAACAGTCCTCAATTTTTTCCGTATAAAAATATAATCGCAAAAAATATCTACGAGTGTATATTATTTTTAATATTATTTGTATATTTTTCAAATTGATTTTTTATGCATCTTCAAATTTTTTTTTCTTTCTATGTATATTTGTGTTTGTAAAAATAACAATCCCAGCACTTTCAGGAAGAAAAGTCAATCAATTTAACTCTCGATCGCGTTTTATCTAAATTAGAAATTTTCCCAAGTATCTTGTTATATATACGTATACATACATACATACATACACACACACACACACACACACACACACACACACACACACACATATACACACATATACATATATTATATATGATACAATTGAATTGAAAGTATCAGCAATTGTTGCTAAGCTTGAAAATAAATCTTCTCAATTCTCATTTTTGCTTCTTCTACGAGAAAATATTTTACAAGTTTTCAAAAGCAAACGAAGATAATTGAGTTTTTATTGTCGATTGTGTCGTTGAGAATACTCAAAAGGCAAAAGGGGAAGAAAGATAAAGGAAGTGAGAAAGAAAGAGAGAGAGGGAGAGAGCGAGAGAGAGCGAGAGAGAGCGAGAGAGAGCGAGAGAGAGAGAGAGAGAGAGGGAGAGAGCGAGAGAGAGCGAGAGAGAGACAAAGAGATAAGTGGAAAATTATATTCTTTGATCGTAACGAAGACAAATAATTTAGCAGTTTCTTTCTTTGATATTAAACATCCATAGACGGAAAGAATATATTTTAAATGAATGTTCTGATTATTTTAATAAATTCTCGAGAATGGATTACAATGATATTTTGGGAGAACCTATTAAGAATATCCATGAGTAAATTTAAAATATATATATATATATTTAAGGAACGTCTTATTTCATTAAGGAACGAATTATTTCATTTCAAACGTATCTGCCTTTATTTAAAAGTGTCTTAAGAAATATTAATAATAATACATTAAGAAGAAAATTTTCAAAGAGAAATAATTTCTTCATTTGCACGAAGAAATACATATTGTAAATAATCCAATAAAATGTAATACGAATTATATTTAATATTATAGATAACATAAAATACAATCAAATATAAAATATTAATTTTCAAATATAAAATATCATTTTAATGTTGACTCATTGCATTATTAATTCTCGAATAATTATAATTTAAATGTAAAATTGTAATTTGTAACATTGAGAACAACTATCTCATTTTCTCGTTAATTTCAATGTCATATTAAAACATTTTCAAAATAACGCCATAAGATATTTTAAATGATCTATCTTATATGTAAATAAAATTTACTCTTGGTGGGATAGTTGAGAGGATAATTATGCATCAATCGAATAGGTAAACGTGTAACACGCCTTCGAAATTGGTCCCTTGGTTATGTGGTAAAGCACGTATCTATGTGTATGTAATGTTACCGAAGCACACTGACATTAACAAGTCGATCTTGCACGTATCGTAGCCACAGATCCTCTCTCTCCTCTCTCTCCTCTCTCTCCTCTCTCTCTCTCTCTCTCATTTTCTCTCTCTCTCTCTCTCTCTCTCTCTCTCTCTCTCTCTATGCCTATCTCTCTGCGGTAGATTGTATCAACGTCTTTTGTGACGTTTAGATATTGCCTTTTCTACTAACTCGAACATTTCTGTTTTATTCTTAGATCCCTTATAAAAATAATTACGATATGGACGGCTTCATCGTTAAATTAAATATTCTACTTTTTTAAGATATATTAATATTACTATAGATATATATATACGTTAGAATATAATAAATATATATATATATATATATATATTAATTCTTAATTTAAGATATAATAAATCAAAATGTAATATTCCATCGTATAGATTTACATTTAACAGGAATAATAGAAAATGGAAAATAATTTTTCTATGTTTTTCTCGTACATAAACTTTTTATAACACTTATTCGTTCGTATAAAAATTCGTATGTAAATCGAATAAAATTTTTATTAGAATTTCAAAGAATTTCGTAGAATTTCGTAGAATTTTGTTAAATATATGATAGAAAATCAAGATGAAAAGTTTTTCGATTGAAGCCGAATAAGAAATAATATCTTTTTCTCCTCGTTGGTTTCTCTGTAACATTTTCAATCAAATTTGAATCTATGAGTTTTCTACTATATACATATAGTAACGCGGAAATAAACTGAAGAAAATGCGAGGTTTACTATCGAGCCAACGAATTAGATTTATCGTCGGCAGAGGGTCGGCAGAGGGTCGGCAGAATTTGGCACAAAAGGTATAAAAGAAACTGAAGAAAAAAAAGAAGAAAGGGTCTCTTCCTTCTGTCTCTCTCTCTCTCTCTCTTCTCTCTCTCTCTCTCTTTCTCTCTCTTTTCTCTCTCTCTCTCTTCTCTCTCTCTCTCTCTCTCCCTATATCTCTGTATTTCTGTTTCTCTTTGACTATAAGACCGATAATAAGATATATGTTGATCCGATCTAATCTTAACGGGCCAGCACGTTTCCCTTTTTGATATACGATCGTCACGTGATATCGTTATTTTTAGATATAGTAGATTATCTCCGATACTTTCATTACGAGCAATTTTCGAAAGTAATTCAAAGTATATGCTTTAAAAAATTTGGATCAATAATGTATTTCCAAATGTGCCCCTTTTTGAAATTTTCCATTTCTCGATTGATTATCTCTTTCGTTTAATTTTTCGTTGATGAGGAAGAAAAAGAAATGGAAAAAAAAAAATAAATAAATAAATGAATAAAAATACAAAATTATAAAACGAGGTCATGCCTCTCCGTCTCTCTCATTTTGTTTATCGTTTCAGGAATAGACGATTTTTTCGAACTTCATCAATGGAGGTATCTCGTTAAAATGACGGTCGATAACGACGCCGGGAGATTATCCAGTTTTCATTGGCGAGCATAGCGTTGCAACAGCAGGTCGAAAGAAAGAAAACCAAAAAAAAAAAGAATGACAAAGAAAAAAAAGGAAAAAAAAAGTAGGTGGTATGGCGTCGGTACTTCGATAAAAATTTTATTAACTCCTTTTCATCGAGCCGTTTCGTTCTTCTTTATTTTTTATTCAGTTTCGTATTTTTTTTTGTTTTCCTTTTTTTCATTGTCCTAACAGGACGTTGAAAAAATGCCATGATCTTTTAATGAGAAAAACTTTTTATTTTTATTTTTTTTTATGCGTTTTGCAACAAAACTCATGAATCAAGGGAATATATATATATATATATATATATATATATATAATTATATAATTATATATAAATGTGTGTGTTTATTCTGATAAATTTTTATGAATTATTAAAATCTAAAAAAAAAAATAAATATATATATATATATATATATATATATATATAACGTATCTTTCTCTAATATTTTGAAGCGACTACGTTAAAATTTTCCATAGATCCCCGTTACCCTTTGATATTCATTCTAAAAAATATTACGTAAGTATAAAGGTACCAAAGAGATTTTCACGTTATAGGATGATCTATATGCGTGAATAAAAAGAAAAGTAAACTATAGAATACTAAATAAAAAGTAAACTAAAGAATACTAAAAAAATAAAAAAATAAACAAAAGAAAGATAAAAAAAGAAAATATCTCGAGGGAAAAAAATTGCAACGCTCGGTGATAAAACGTCGTATAATATTTCGTTTCGATCCTGAAACAGTGACATCCATTTTTATTTTCTCCTTGAATGGATTACGATTTTTGATAAACCGACCGATCGACCAAAGATGTTCAGGTATTTTTGGTAAATTTCCGGAAATATTTGAAAAATAGGAATGTTATCCTCGATGGGATTGAGAGAATGAGGGAATGAGGGAGAGTGAGATACAGATAGAGATAGAGATAGAGAGATAGAGAGAGATAGAAAGAGAGATAGAGAAATAAAAGAGATAGAGATAGAGAGGGACAATCACATTCACATAGGATAATCTAACTATACAAAAGGTTATCTTGAATGGTGGAGCATTCATCAACTCTGTCAACAAGATCAGATCTTTCCACTGACTTGCCAAAATTTACAATTGCTCGTCATACCCTTTTGTGATGTCTCATTTTGCTCGAACACCTACATAATATATACGTAAATATATGTATATATATATATATATATATATATATATATATATGTACATACGTATGTACGTAGATACGTAATTATGCATGTATGTATGTATAGACGAACAAAATATATACTCACGCACGTTCACAATACATGGGTATATTAACGATCTTCGAGTCTCTCTCTCTCTCTCTCTCTCTCTCTCACTCTCTCTTTCTCTCTCTCTGTCTAATGTATTTAGCTTTGTGTGTACGCTTTTAAATCGTATAATCGATAAGTCGATCTCATACAAGATCGTCACGCGCAAACGATTTCGATTTATTATGTGGTCGTTCCAATGTAATTACATTAGATGCATATACGGATATATTCTAACCGAAGCGAAATGTACGTATATGTATGTTTGTATGTATGTTCATTTTTTTTTTTTGTACTTTATTTTTTAAATCCATCTTTTCATGCGATTAGGATTAATAATGCGTTGGGATATTTTTTATTCGTTATCCCTCTTTTTTTTTTTTTTTTTTTTATTTTTATCAAGTTTTATAGATATTCTTCGTTGGATAAATAAAGAATGGTGAGTAACGATAGATAATTTAACAAATTTCTTGGATAAAAATGCGAAATGGAAGATATAAAAAGGGAGAAAATAAAAGGGAGAGGGTATTATCTACGAACGATTTTCTCGGTACGAAGTAGGGTTGGCTTGAAAAAAAGAAAAAAAAAAAAGAAAAAACAAACAAACAAAAAAGAAAAAAAGAAAAATAGAAAAACTGATGACGCGAATTAAAGAGAAAATAGATCAAATGGCGAATCTATTCGCGAAGTAAGGTCACTCGATTACGAAAGTAACGTGATAATTCGCGAAAGCAATCGTATTGCGAAAAATGGCGGGAAATTTTAATAAACCTGGCAATTCTTTTCACCCCCGACTTTTTCGATCGTTTCAATAAATTCTTCTTTCTTTTTCCATTTGCATTTTCATTGGACTTTATTTTCTCTATCACTTATTATTCTCCCTTTTCCTTTCGTTTCGTTCTTACGATTTATTTTCATACTCCTTTTTCTTTTATAAAGTAAACTTGACGATCTCGTCGTGTTTCAATAATTTACTTCGACGAAAATACGATCGGAAGAGTTGTTAATCTCGCAACATCCGCTTGTGAACATTCGGCATGGACGATTCGAAGAGAGAACGAGAGAATTCTCTCTCTCTCTCTCTCTCTCTCTCTCTCTCTGTGTTTAGCTCTGTTGCGATATCGTGCCTCGATCGATGCCTGTTTTTCATTTCTCTTTCTCTTTCTCTCTCTCTCTCTCTCTCTCTCTCTCTCTCTCTCTCTCTCTCTCTCTCTCTTTCCCTTCCAGTTTCCGTCCTCGCAAAAATGAAATCTCGCGCCGGTAGCGAATTCGACCTCTCGCGAGAACTTTTTAACCGAGAGAAAAAAAAGAGAAAAAGAAAGAAGGGAAGGAAACAGGTCGAATGAAAAAAGAAAGAAAGAAAAGAAAAGAAATAAAAAGAAAAGGAAAGGAAAGAAACAGTAGAAGAAAAAGAAAGAAAGATAGAAAGATAAAATAAAAAATTCATGTCGAAGAAGAAGAACTTCTTCGATATTTTTTCTTTTATTGGAGTGAGAACTTCAAAAAAAAAAAAAAAAGAAATGAAAAAAAATACAACAACAACAACAATAAAAATAACAATAAACTATTCAAACTTGTGAAACTAAAAAGAGGATATTATATGTACTTTTTTTCTTTTGTTGTTTATCTTTGTTTATGATGTACATCATATGGTGTATCGTATTTAATATAGAATAAATGACTAGTAAGAATATGTGTGTATATATATATATATGTATATATATACACACATATATACAATAAAATCTAAATTATGAACAATGATAGATATATTAAAGGAAAACAACTTACCGGACGTGTACAACACGCGAACAAGGACATATTGGAGAGTGCCAGCTTCGTTATTATACTTATCGCTGGTTACCGCCGAAAAAATAGTCGTTGACGTTGCCGTCGGTGCGTTGCGATCTATCTTCTCTGGATCCACCGTCGAGATGATCCTTCGATCTCAACTTCTTCTTCTTCTTCTACCTGTTAATTTTCGCGTATTTCTTTATCTCGATCTCGCGCCAAAAATTGTCGATCTATCTCTCTCTATCTCTTTCTCCCTCTCTTTCTCGCGTCACACGAGATGAAAATTTCTTCGTACGTCCGTACGAGGCTGTATCGCGTAGATAACTGGACCGCCTTCTAGCGTGCTTTTGCACATGCGTGTTTAACGACTCGTCGTACGCGCGCAGATCTCTCTCTCTCTCTCTCTCTCTCTTTTTCTCTATCTATCTATCTTTGTATCTATCTGTCGCTCTTTCTTTCATTCTTACATTACTAAGAATGAAACGTAAGCAACTAGTTTCGAATTATTTTTCCTTATATACGCGATCTCTCTCTCTCTCTCTCTCTCTCTCTATCTCACTTAATTCGAGAAGTTGGGCAATATATTTGAAGAAAATCTATTAATTAAATTTGTTCGATCGCAATGAAAAATAAATGCGTTAATTCATTTAAACTTTTCTATTGTTTTTTCTTTTTTTTTTTTTTCGAAATTTACACGTCTGTAGTGTAGAGCTCATTGAGAAAAGGTTTTCTAATATTAATGCTTTTTAAAATTTATCTCATGTATTGTGCCAATCAAAGAACCACAATTATTACGACATTTGAAGCTTTCTTTAGAACTAGTTGATATCCTCTGACGAAGACATTTCGTCACTTGGCTGATGTCATTAGATTGCATTAGCGCAACACTTTTGATCACTGTTTCGATATAGTAATTTTGTTCGGGGTCATTTCACTTTGATAATTCACAAGATCGTTTTATCGATACTTGCTTGTCCGTCATTGATATTGATTATTTTTCAAAGAGAATTGAATGAGCGTCGTTTGATTGAACGAAGTGCTGATGAAATAAAAAAGGATGCGCAAAACGCACAACGAGAAAGAGAAAGAGAGAGAGAAAGAGAGAGAGACAAGTTGAAAATCAAAAGGAATAATTATTACTATTATTCGTAAGAAATACGGATAAAAGTCCTTTTCATCGTTGATGTTTTGTTTACATTATGCTATCAAAAAATGTAAACGAAGTTAATAATCGATTATGATTAATGGGATTTCCTTACGTATTATAACTTACGTTTTATGTCTTAGATCGATACGCGTAATGAAGGTTTTAATGTCAGAAAATAGGAACGAGTCAATTTAGAAGGAAATATCAATTCCCGTGTGTACTTGGTTTTCCATCGTGATTTTAATAAAGGATCGCGAGAAAAATCATAAAGGAAGAACAATCCATCAAATACAAAGAAGGGCCGATCGAATCGATTATATCGATAGAATTAGTATTAACGCAGAATATTTTTCGTTTCTTCGATCGATTCCATTGATATTATTAAATCGGAGAAAGTGTAGCTCGCCGTTATAAAATGACGATATTATTTTTCCCCGATATTGTTCGAGGCAGTTCGATTCTTATAATTTTGTGGAACAGATTGGACGGTAATTGGAAAGTTAATGGACGATAAAAAAAGAAATCTTTTGGTCCGCCGTTTGTCGCTTATCATACTTACTTTATAGGATAAAAAGGAAAAAGGAAAAAGGATAAAAGAGAATAAAAAAGTAAAGAATAAAGGGAAAAGCGCGAAAGGTATTGTTTTTTTTTCCTTCGATCGGTTGTACCGAAGGTAATCGAGTTCCTCGATAGTAAGGTTTTAACTTGATTGCGAAATGTCGATTCCTTTTCTCTCTGCTTTTCGCTATTGTTTTATCCTGAATATTTGATTTATTAGATTATCAATCGAACTATCGTAATATAAATTCTTGAATTTCAGAATATAGTCAGTCTGTCAGGATATTTGCTCGAACTATTCCCATTTGATTAAATGGAACTCGCAGAATAGCGCTACGTGCAGGTATTTACCTTTCTTTCCTTTTAATCCTTTATTTAATCTTTTGTCTTGCAAACGTTATAAAACGATTATATCAACGTTATCTATGCATTTGTCGATCTTTTTGATCGACGTGCCTCGAAAATCGTATTCTTTTACGTTTTACGAGACTACGTAACAGCGCAAGAAAATTCAATTTATTTTTCTTCGAGGGAAACGATTTAAAATTAATAACGTTATAGGAAATTATATCGAGTTAAATTCGTCTATTATAATCTTTTCTCTTTCTTCTCGATCTGCAGTTCAATTTGAAAAAAGCGGCAAAATTATTTGTTTTACCGATCTACAAAATTTGACGAATACATCATACACCATCTACATCTTGTTCCCGGAACTACATTGCTATTACTCTTTTTATCGAATGAGTAATAACATTTCTTTTTACCGCGATATGTAATTTCCATTTGATATTTCAATACACGTAAATGCCGAATTCTAATATTAATGTACTGATCATTACATTTATCAATTACATCAATTATTATTCTTCGTACTTTTATCGTCATTTTGTTTCGAATCTAGTACGAATCGAGTGCCATCTATCTCTGGTTCGTGAAACTACGTTGTCCAATAATTGAACACGTAATAGTTTTTTCTTTGATCGATATTACCTGGGTTTTGATATTTATGATTTCATTTTGTTCCAGTTCTTACAGAGTTCACATTCGCTCGATCAATGTAATCTCATTTACTTATAAATTTACAAATTAATAATCATATCTTTGATCAATTTCAAAATAATTATTCGATTTATTCAAATTATAGGTAAATGTAATAAGAATAATTTTAACTTGTAATACAAATAACATATTAATTGTCGCTATTGATTTTATCGGTATCAAAGATTATCGATGTAAATTATCGATAATAGAATCTTATTAACGTATTAGCGTTTTTAGATAATTATTTTCCAGAAATAAAATACGTTTTTATTCTAATTACATTATTGTTAACGTCGCATAAACGTCGATCGAAAAGAAAAACATAACCAATATTTTATTTAACAAAATTTGACGAATATTTAATAATTTCATTATGTCATATATTTGAAGAAACAATGGAACGAGCAACAAGATACGAAATGATTTAAGTAAAACAAATCGTAAGAAGATACATTGGGTAAAACCCAAGGTATGATACAATTTCAAAGATATACATATATATTTCGTCTGATGAAACTACTCGAATGAATAAAATTATTCGCGGTCGTCTAATGTTTCCTAATGTTCTCTCCTCCTTAAATTGAATTTCAACGTTAAGAATGTAATCAAGTTGTTTCGTAATATTTGGGGGAATACATTTACGTCGAAATAGCGGTCATTATCGTGTAAACCTAAAAAGGTTGATGAGGGGTTGGAGGAGAAGGAGGAGGAGGAGGAGGAGGAAGAAGAAGTGGAGGTGTAGGATCGTGAGTGAAATTCTAAAGAATCGTGACGAAGGAATGGAGGAGAGGGACAAAAAGAATAGAGAAGGATAAAGAATGGTAGAGGGGAATTAAGCGTGTGAAAATGATTGAGACTAAAGATAATAAAAGGTTTATGGTACTTAAACAAGGAATTTTCCTACATTTATCCAACGTCTTCGTTAACGATTTTAATCATAATATTTCCAATTTTTTTTCTTATCCTTTTTTTTTCGTTTTTTGTTTGTTTTTCTTTTTTTTTTTTTTAATTCTATCAAGTATAACACGTAACGATAGATTACTATATTTTCTTCCTGTAGTAGACATTTTTTGTTCAGCACTCAATACACGTTTGAAACTATTAATCATGAATCAAATCGAAATCTTTGATTTTCACTTTATTTTATATTTTATACTTTCTTATTTGTAATCTTAATAGACTCGATAGTTCTTTCTTCATATCACCTTGAATCATTCAACGCATTGTTTCACTATACTTCCCCCCCCACTCTCCCCCCACTGCATCCTGCTTCTTCTCTTTTTTCTCCTCCCACTTCCATTGCCTTCGTAAAATGTAACGGAGAGTCGTAAAAAGGAAACTGTTCTTTTATAGGCGTAAGTATACGAACAGGTACGTATATCGAAGTTAAACTCCATTGCTTATAGGTTATACGTACATTCATTTTATTATTTCATTCCTACGAATTTAGAAGACTATTACCAATTCATTCTGTTATCTTTTTATTCTTGATTACTTTAGTTTATTTTCGTTATCTTTTTATGGTACTACGTGTATATATATACACACACATACATATATATATATATATATATATATATATATGAGCTTTTTATTTCAGGTTAAATTCTTCTTTGATCTCCTTAGATATTTATGCAATTGAATTTTTCTATAAATTATATTATATTATAGATCGTATTGAATCAGATCGGGATGATAATTTGATTAGTTTCAATTATCAAAATCAAATTAAATATCGTCGGTAAAAATTTCTTACAGATTTATTTGAATATTATAATAATATATATATATGTATTTGTTTTAATTGTTTATTTAATTGTTTAATTATTATATATACATTAGCATAATTACAATCATTTTGGATAATTTTACACATAATCGATGTTCGATGTCAACGATCGATTATCGGGTCACATGGTATCAAAGCGCTATCTGGTGGTCGAACGTCGAATTAAGTTTGAAAGTAAGCACCTGACGTTAGGCAATATTACTAGGCATTCGCAAGAAGAAGCTCACATCGTTCGCGTGTCTATTATATATTACCTTTGAATATTTAGAGTTTTAATAGGGAAAAAGTAAAAATCCATTAGCGCTTTTTCAATCGATTCGATCTACGATCGATATTAGAAAGGTTTATGATTTGTCAAAAAAATTTTGTAATAGAATAGAACATACATAACCTCTCAGCTTTGATTCTAATCATTTTTACGTATGTACATAATAGAATCCCGAACCAACGATAGAATAATTTTTCGATAAATTCTCATTTCTTTCTTTTGATCTTCGAAACAATGCTTTCTATCGATTAACAACAATCTTGTGTTGTTCGATTTTTTACTTCATTTCTTTCTTTTGTTTTAGATCGATATATGTATATGCATATAAATATCCGATAGATGTACATATATATATATATATACATATATATACATATTGAATTAAAATGGAACGTAGAAAGACTTTGAGAGGGACTCTCGTTCTCTCATCGTCAACGTTGTCAAAGCCTACGGATCGATGGATCAATAAGAATAAAACGGCAGGAGTTAGCAGCAGGTGGTGCCAGTTGCTCGTGACTACGGTCCTGATCCAGTCCAGGCAGCCGGGAGGCCTTTCAACTCGATTCGTGTATCCCCTGTACACAGTATCCGACAAGGTGTGGTTCTAGACGCGTCGAACGGTGCTCATATTTTCTCTTTCTGTCTCTCTCTCTCTCCCCTCTCTTTCTTTATTTTTTTTTAATCCTCTATATACTTCTTTCCAAATCATTGACCGTGCGAGAGAGATTACGTAAGGAAGAGTTTTCTCGCTTGCGAGATTCTCCGCTTTCGTTCTGTCTCACTCGCTCTCCTTTTTCTCTTTCTCTCTTTCTCTCTATCTCTATCTCATAATCCTCGCATATATCAGTGTCTCTCTTTCTCTCTCGTTCTCTCTCTCTCTCTCTCTCTTTCTCTCTCTCTCTCTCTTTAACGTATTCAAGAAACTTTTCGTACACGCGCGCTTGCAACTCGAGGACATCTACCTACGTAGTACCAACTCTCGACGATATTTCGATTCTCGAAATATCGAAATAAAACGAGTTGGAAATATCATAAGGAAAAGATAGAGAGAAGGAAAAAATATATACGTGTATGCATATATATATATGTATTATTATATATATATATGTGTGTGTGTATATAGATAGAAATTTGTCAGAAGAAGGAAGAAATAAGGTGAAGAAGGAGGAAAAGAAGGAGGAAAAAAAGAGAAAGAAAATAACGGCGTACTCGGTCATTATTATTATGTTCGCCATCTTGTCGAATTTCGTCGGCGCGAAAAATCACTTCGTATATCGTTGATATTAATTTTGAATATAATTTACGTCGTGATTTTTTTTTCTTCGATCAATAAAGGGTACCTGTTTTTTTGAAGAGGATAAAACGATTATTGGTTGGAGAGAAATATCTACGTATTTTAGTTCGAAGGAAAAGAGATAAAATCAAAAAGTGTGACAAGTTTGAACGAAAGGGGTTAAGGATAAAAAGGACGCCGGTTAGGTGGATTTTCGTGTCGCTGCGAAAGGATTTTACCGATCGGACAGACGCACGCTCTCACATTTCTTTTTCTTTCTTTTTCTCACTCTCTCTCTCTTTCTCTTTCTCTGTCTCTCCTTCTCTCTTTACTTTCACACACGATCTAGAATTCGAATCACTGTGGAAGAAAAGGAACAGCTGCGATCGTCGGAATCATGAAGTTTCGTAAGTATTATTTTCTATTTTTTTTGGAGGATCAATGATTTATCTTGTCAAAGGAAATTTGTTTATCTTATCAAAAAAAAAAAAAATGGAAGAAAACAACAAAAAGGATGATTAAAAACACGTGAGAAGTAAGTGCGTTTAAATGTATCATGACTCAGCTGTATATATATATATATATATATATATATACATATATATATACATATATATGTATGTATATATATATATATATATATATATATATATATATATTTTTTTTTTTCTGTTCTGTTCGATTGCGAGAGAAAGGTATGTTTATCGTATGCGGTGAAAGACGTTCTTTCTCCCTCCCCCTCCTTCTTTGCGAAAAGATTCGTTCGAACGTCGTGCTATCTATCTCTTTCTCTCTCTCTGTCTCTCTTTCTCTCTTTCTCTCTCTCTGTCTCTCTCTCTCTCTCTCTTTCTCTCTCTCTGTCTCTCTCTCTCTCTCTCTCTCTCTCTCTCTCTCTTTCTCTCTCTCTCTTTCACACAAGAGTCATATTACAACGCATCGAGAAGTGGTATTTGAGTTTATTCGAGCATGATCGAGCATGATCGTTGAAAAATAATATCTTTTGAAACGTTTCCACGACATCTTTTCCTTTTTTGTCGTCTTCTTTTCTTCTCTTTTCTTTTCGTTTGCTTTTCATTTCTTTTTTTCTTCTTTGAAATTTGAACTACGTACTTATTTACGATATACGTTATACGTGCACCATGATAAGTATATTGTATTCCGTTAATATAACATTTCTCTTTCAAGGAGCAAGTTTATTTTAATTCGATATTTCGCCAATCGTCGAGATTGGTATTATTCTTATAAGGTACGTTTTGTAATTCCTTGCGGATCGATACCTAACCTCGAAGCGCGTTCGATTTAAATTTTCTCTCTCTCTCCCTCCCTCTCTATCTATCTCTCTGTTGCTCTCTTTCGTTCGAAGCTACGACTCGTAAACGCATGCCTAACGGTATTCACGGCATACCGAGTTCAATTTCCACGAATCTTGCGACTCAAAGAGTTAATCCTTTTTATGGCTATGTTACGTTCCTCCTAACATAATTATTGCCATACTTGTATTGTTAGAAAGTATAGCCATTCTGTTTTACGGTTCGATAAATTCAACATTATTATTATTATTATTATTATTATTATTATTATTATTATTATTATTATTATTATTATTATTATTATTATTATTATTATTATTATTATTATTATTATTATTATTATTATTATTATTATTATTATTATTATTATTATTATTATTCTACGGAGAAAAGACAAGAAAAACATTTTATCGTAATGGGAAAGATCGAGATATGTAAAAGGTCATTTTTTATATCGATTGGTCGATTTTACAGGTTGAATAGAGAGTATATCTGATCATGTGACACGCTAGAATTACGATTCGAATGATATTAAAAACCTTTTGAATAATATCTATTTACGAGTATTTATTATTTATTTATTTATTTACTTTTAATTATAATTTCGAACGATTTCTGAAAATATCAATTCATGAGAATAGTGATTAGTCTCGTAGTACATTATTCGTAGGAATGAACAGTGATATCCGGCAAATTCCAAAATTCTGATATAAATAATACGCGGTGAGAGTTTAAAAAACGTTTTATCTTCGATTTACGTAGATACGATTTATATACATTCATATAAAAAGAATATTTGATCGGATTCGAGATTACCTTCCGGCTAAATGATTAAATGCTGCTTTCACAGAACGAATGGCTGAGTAGAACACGGAGTGTTTCGTCGAAAGTATAACATTGCATTGATATATAAATCGATGTAAAACTACCAATGGACTTTAATGTGATTTAATTAAAAGAGGATGGAAATAAATATAAAAAGAAGAAAAAAAACATTAATACGTACATTCATTTAATTATGCACGTTCCTTTTCTTTCTTTATTTTATGCAAAACGAATCAATCAATAATAGAATACGTAAATTATCATTTATAATAATTTCATATTACAATTTATCGCTATTGCGATAAAAAGAAAAAGAAAGAAAGAAAGAAAGCAAAGAAAATCTTTTCTTCAACCGATTCAAGATAGTGACTTGAGAACACACGATTAAAGTCGTTCGCCATCTAGCAGGTGCTCGTTTCAAAAATTCATGGCCCCCTCACCCTCCTCACCCAGATCTCGATGTGGTTGCGTTTGACGTTTGAAATCGACTTAAAACCTTTTCGTTTTCACGCCTCAAATACGGACGAGTATTCTCGCATAAATAGTTGTGCCATCCTACCTGTATTAGATAATTACGTCGTAAAATCTTTTTGATAATTGCTTACATTTCGAAGAAAAAAATAATAAAAGAAAAGTAAGAAAAATCGATCATAGGAAAAAGAAAAATATATAATTATATATTATTAATCGTAAGTATTAATAACAAAATAGAAATGTTATTGTATAAATAATACGTAATTTATTAATTGATATTAAAAGAATAGATATTCAATGAGAAATTAAAAAAAAAAAAATAGAATAAGAAAAGGATTAGAAATTTATAACAATAATAATAATAATAATATTGATAATATTTAAAAGTTAATATTTGAAGTATATTTCGAATAATAAGCGATAATAAAATTTACGTTTAAGCGCGTTCTCGCATTCTCTTATAAAATAGAACAAGGATGGATAATAGAGCGTATGCGTTCGTGCAACTAGCTTCAAAGACAGATACTATGGTAAAGAAAAATCGAAGTTGAGCGTGGAATTTCTAGGACATCGTAGTCGCGTCACCACGACGACATATTCCCTAAACATCGCGCTTTAGAAGATCGTATCGTGCGAGCGACGTGTCTCCGATGGGAACCAACTTCTTTCGAATGATTTGCGTTAAGTTTGACAGCGTCCTATCGATCCCAAAGAATATATCTATATGTATATATGAAGAAGAAGAAGAAGAAGAAGAAGTAGAGTATAAATATCACTTCGAGTCAGTCGAGTTTTTACCTTTCGAGAGAAAAGTGGATCAAATTTTTGCTTCCGCAATAAAATAAATAAATGAATAAATAAATATGCAAACAAATATATAATTTCTATAACAATGACTATATAATATTTATGAATTTGTTTTTGAACGTAACTAACTCATCGAAAAATGTACGTTCGATATAAGTAGAGATATTCATTTTTTCATCTTCTTCTCGAACTTTAGTAACTTTTAAATCGATCAAATGAATCATTGTAATCAATATTGTACTAATAAAACGGAACGAACAATGTTGAAATCAGTGAAATTTCGAATAACCACGATGACCAATCGGGAGATTTTTGGGTTAGTCGTCACATGGTGAGTTCATTAATCACAATGAATTATCGCGAATTAGAGTATTCGTTCTTAATGGAGAAAAACGACTGACAGAGTTACAGAGTTACAGAGTTAGAAAGATAGTTGAGGGAGAAAGAGAGAGGGAAATTCGAAGAGTAACAGAAGGCAGAGACAAGTCACGAAGCCTTGTACTCGTTCGGTCGAACAATAGAATGAATAATCATATACGAGAGAGAATCGTTCTTAGATTAAATAACTTAGTCTTAAGAACCTAGATTTTTTTTCGTTTCCTTTCGAAGATGCATTTATCCAATGATAATTAGATTTATTCTCTCTTTCTCTCACACACCTGTATAATATACAATTAATATTTTTTCTTTTCTTTCCTTTCTTTAATAATATATATATATATATATATATATATATACACACACACAGACATGCAACTTAATAACGAAGAATATATGACTCTCCAATGATAATTAGATCTCTTTCTCTCACTTACACACATACACACACACACACATGCGTATAATGTAACCATTTATTTTAGTTGCAATATATAGATTTTTATATATATATGTATATATCTGTCGGAAAAATAGAAAATGATGAAGGAAGCAAACAATTTTTTCTCATCG